>NC_134464.1:48333939-48634156 GCF_047948215.1 Lycorma delicatula | reverse complement strand
TCAATTATTCGGACAAGAAGGTAGTTTTTTTTTAAATCTTCGACAAACTAAATATTTTTCGCTTAATGCTGTGTAATATAATTGAATTTTAAATAAAAAATCAATAAAATTGATTTATATCAAGCTGGGTTTTTTTAAACCGCATTTATATTTTTAAAACACGACATATTTTTACTACGTCAATTTTTCGGAAAAGAAGGTAGTTTTTTTTTAAATCTTCGTCTAACTAAATATTTTTTTCTTAAAGCTGTGTAATATAATTGAATTTTATATAAAAAATCAGTATAAAATTGATTAATATCAAGGTGGGTTTTTTTGAACCGCTTTATATTTTCAAAACACGACATATTCTTACTACATCAATTATTCGGACAAGAAAGTAGTTTTTTTTTAAATCTTTGTCAAAGTAAATATTTTTCTCTTAAAGCTGTTTAATATAAATGAATTTAAAATAAAAAAATCAATTAAATTGATTAATATAAGGCTGGGTTTTTTTAAACTGCATTTATATTTTCAAAACACGACATATTCTTACTACGTCAATTATTTTGACAAGAAGGTAGTTTTTTTTTAAAACTTCGTCAAAATAAATATTTTTCACTTAAAGCAGTGTAATATAATTGAATTTAAAATAAAAAATCAATAAAATTGAATTATATCAAGCAGGGTTTTTTAAACCGAATTTATATTTTCAAAACACGACATATTCTTACTACGTCAATTAATCGGACAAGAAGGTAGTTTTTTTTAAATCTTCGCCAAACTAAATATTTTTCTCTTAAAGCAGGAATAAAGGGGCTATTATTCCTTCTTCAATATCCATTATTGTAGAAATATTTTTAAAAATAAAGTGAAGCAGTAAAAAATACTGCCTACTAAAAAAATTATTACTTTTTATCTGAGGATAAAAGCTCACATACGGAACGATCAGTAAACCAGAAATCATCGAAATATTAGCCTGGAAGGTATAGTCATCTTATAATCCAGAATATATTACATAAAGTTTCTTTTCTTTTTTTGGTCCCTCAAGGAATCATAAGGTAAAGTAAGATGTTATAACAACGAAAAAGATTTTTTTCACTGCTAAAATTAAAAAACAAAACCCGTTGTATAGATTAAATATATATGCATATATATATATATATATATACAAAACCGGTATAACAGACCATCTCTCTTTCTTTTTGTTTAGCCTCCGGAACCACCGAAAGGTATTACTTCAGAGAATGAATGAGGATGATATGTATGTATGTGAATGAAGTGTAGTTTTGTACAGTCTCAAATTCACCACTTCTGAGAAGTGTGGTTAATTGAAACTCAAATCCGTATAAAAGTATGTATTCCGTACAAAACCTTTATTAGGATTTGAACCTTAGAACTCTCGACTTCGAAACTATAACGACCTGAGTATTGGATTCCTACCAATTAGGAAAAAAGTAGTAGAAAATATAATAATAGGAGGAATCCAGAAAGGGGCTAAAAGAAACACTTTTTGTAAAGGTAGCAAGCAGGTTCATTTAACAATCGCCTTTTGCACTACTGCCCACTGACTCACACCTAAACAAATGTTCTTCCGTGAGAAAAGTTACCGGACCCAGGTTAGGAATGCATGGGAACGAAAGGGCTCGGTTGATAATTCTCACGTTTTCAGTTGGGTCCGTTCCGGCAGCTAAAGATGATTATTGTATAAATATTTCAGGTACGACCAGTTGAGATCAATTCTGCGAAATTAGTCTAAGCGAGACGTTATGATGCCAGTCTGTGAGATGAGAGTGCTACGATAGAGAAGTTATTATGCGTATTAGGCGCGATTAAGGTGACGTCACAAGTAATTCCAGTACACAAAAACAAAAAATGGTTCGGCAAGTTACTGCAAGACTATGAGTAAAAGAGTACTAAAATTCATACATAAATTGTTAAGGTCATTTTATTTGTGAACAACGAAGGTGTTTGCGGTGAAAAACATTTATACTTATCTATTATACTATTGTTAATACAATATTAGTGGCTAAAAGTGTTAAGACTTGCGGTCATGCTATGTCTTTTGTCAATGGGACTGAATTCTGGTTTTCATTATTTATCTACCTGTAAAATAAACCCTGACGATTACTTTAAATTCTGTTTTGTATTTGTTTATTTATTATTTTTCATTATTTGATTTATTATTGATTTGTATTTTTTTATTTATGTTCTTAAAGTAATAAATTGTAATTATAAAAACATTTCATTTGTTAATCTCTCAATATCCTGATCGAGCTGCAAACACGCGACAATATATTAGCTGTTAAACAGGCTATATAAAAAATTTGAAATTCTAAAAATCAATAACAAATGAATCGGAGAGACTGAATAAAAGAAGTGAAAGTAATACAAGAAGACATAAGAAAACGTTCACTACTAAGAAAGAAATTGCAAAACGACACAGATTTCCGTAAAAAACAAAAAAAAAACGGAATACCTCGATAGAAAATTCAAGGTATAATAAATTCTTCGTTGTTTTTGTTTCTTTGAAAGAAAAAGAAATTGAAAAACTGAATTAAAGTGTAGTCCACTTAATTAATTATAGAAATTTAAAGAATAGATTAAACAAACTTTCAGGATATTTTTACTGTTAAAAATAAAGAAGGAAGTTTATATAATCACAGGTTCGGAAACGTTTCATTAGGGTGTGTCGGTTGGTGAAAGATTTCTTCTGATCTCTGCACTTATGGTAAAATTAAGCCAGACTGTAATTCTTAAATAAGCTTTTTTCTTCTTTGTGCTTATAAAATCATCTCCAGTGAGATTGCCATGCAATTTAGAATCATTCTGTGTATGCATATATAATTTTTTTATAACTTAACTTTAATAATATTTTACTAATAAACTTTATGTCCTATGAAAGACCCTCAAGTGCAATATTTTATTTAGTATAATGACTAGTTTATAATGAAATTAAAAATGTTAAAATTTTGTGTTAATCAACATTTAAATTAAACCGTCATTTTATTTTTACAACTAGAAGTACTGAAGAATAACAGTAATAGTAATAATATAAGCAGCATAAATATAAATACATACCACGTTCTTCCACTGCTATCACTAATCATGTAGTGCAGTAACAAATATTTAAAATGTTTATAAACAAATTCTTAAAGTTTTGAAAATACTTATTCAGTTTTTTTGTTATACTTTAACATTAGTAACAAAAACTATGCTCAAACAGTATTATATAATTATATATTTATATATATATATATATATATATATATATATATACCCATCAATCACTCATCCATCAAATTTCAAAAGTCAAGCTTACTCCCCTACTCGCTACTTAAATGGACTCGTCCAACATCTGAACATCGCGGCGACGCAGTAGAACACTACCGATAGTAACAACAATGCAATCATAACGTTCAGTGTATTGCTAGAGACAAGATGGTGTTTTCGCTAGATGAACGTGTTTTCATTGTCGAGTCGTACTTCAGTACGAAATCAGCGGTTGCAGTGCAAAATTTGTTTCGCCATAAGTACCCAGATAAACCAGCTCCTAACAAAACATCAGTATTAAGGTTAGTCGCAAAATTTAGAGAGACCGGTTCTGTTAATAACAAGGAACACAAAAGATCTGCGTCAGTGTTGAATACAGATACGGTCACTGAAATCAAATACCGATTACTCGCTTCGCCAAATAAATCGATCAGACGTTTGTTTGCTGAAATTAATTTGTTAAATCGACTGTTCATCGGGCGACCAAACAATTACAATTACGATCTTATGGCATTCAAACGGTTCATCAACTTCTTGAGCCCGACAAAGAAAAACGGCTACAATATTGTCAACGGTTCCGTCGATTTCTGCGTGAGGGAATTAATGTTATGGATTCGTTATTTTTCAAAGATGAAGCACGGTTTCATTTGGATGACTACGTAAACAGCTAAAACAGTAGAATTTGGAGCGCTGAACATCCCCACGTTTATCACAAAAAACAATTACACCCGGAGAAG
This sequence comes from Lycorma delicatula, assembly GCF_047948215.1. Taxonomy (NCBI): domain Eukaryota; kingdom Metazoa; phylum Arthropoda; class Insecta; order Hemiptera; family Fulgoridae; genus Lycorma; species Lycorma delicatula. The sequence continues at coordinate 48,630,167 of NC_134464.1, read as the reverse complement.
TTGGGCGTGCGGTACGCGATATTGCGGAAGAAAATAATCGGTCCTATTTTCTTCGAGTACACCATTCATGCAGAACGATATCAGGATATTTTATTTCAGTTCATTGCGCTCTTAGAAGAGGAAGACAGACACTGCTGGCTACAACATGACGGTGCGATATCGCACTACGCAGGTTCAACTTCTGATTTCGTCGAGGAATTCTGTGGTAATCGTGTTATCGGTCGAGGCTTGTGGCCACCAAGATCTCCAGATTTGACTGCGGTGGATATTCTTCTACGGAGTTACCTCAAAGGAAAAGCCTACAGCGACAAACCACGAACACTTGAATAATTGAAATTCAATATTGAACAAGCTGTATTAAATATCCAGCCACAAACTTTGAAAAAAGTTGCAAGAAACGCTGTAAAAAGAATCAAAGCTTGTATTCAAGAAGATGGCGGCACTTCCAACATTTACTCTAAATTTAAGGTAATGGATGGTAATAATAAAAATTACATTTACATTTACACATGCCTTTTTATTATTTCAATACCTACCAATATAAGGTTGGGTTGCGTTTTATATGGGACACTCTGTATGTATATATATATATATATATATATATGTATAGTTTCTTGTGGACACGATAACTGCCGTAATTTTGCGCCAATCACTTTCAAATTGATACATAAAATATAACGATTCAAATTCTCCGTCGAGTTTGTTAATGGGCAAAATCGGACCATAGGGGTGGTAATGGGGGGCAGCTTTATCGAATAAACAAAATATCGCTATAACTTTCTTATTAAGTAAAATATTCGTTTAAAGTTCCTACTATTCTTTGGATAAGGGCCTAAAGTATATCTAAGTAAAGCTTTTTTATATCAGCAACCATTAGCTCAGGGGGTGGAAAAAATAGGGTTTCGAAGAAAAAAAATCATACCTCCCTTAATAGACAGTATCGAATCGGTTTAAAGTGGTCGTTAGTCCTCTAAACACTATTTAAATCTTTTGTCTGAAATAACTTTTGGTATGATTGTATAAAAAAAATCATTAAAATGAAGAAACAGCAGAGTACAAGGTAAGTGAAATTAAAAATGAATCGCCGATAAATGTTTACGTGATCTGAATTTAATTAATAAATTTAAATAAGTATTTTTCCTGGTACAGAGTCTGCAAAATAATAATTAAAACTTTTTATGCATGATTACGTTGCATTCTTTATCAAAAATTATCAACGATTTATTTATAAAATGTTGCTAGCATAAATTAAGAAACATTTTATTTCAAAACAACAAAAATTTATTCAATAAAATTCCAGCATATTTTTTTTTTACAAAAATAAAGATTTTTCGTATTGTTTTCTTTTTCCCACCTATTTCTGAATGGAATTCTCAGTGTAATCAACAAAAATAAAAATTTATTTTTAATCTTTCCAAGTCGATTTTACTGCGAGTAAAAATTCTGATAAATATTAAGTTTACCTCTTCTTTTAGCTTTTATGTAGCAACACAGATTTTTAAAGCTTATGCTAATAATTGTAATGAATAAGTTATTAATTTATCTACTAAATAAATATTCTTAAAATTATTTAAATATCTCAATCGATTAAATAATTTTAAAACTGAAATAGGAATTTGGGATTTTTTTAATAATTAATGATTTAATACAGAACTTAGATATACTGGGCATATCTACTCACTCAGCTAGATGATGTTATTTAACATAAAGTAAAACATTTTCTTATATACCTTACTATTAAAGTTACTGAAGGTATTTATAATATGTAAATTAAAATATTATTTCACTTGAGATGATACGAGTTTGCAAAAAAATATAACAGTAATTAATAAAAATGTAACCAATTATTAAAATCATGACTTTTAGCGATATCTAATTTTTTAATAATTTTACAATTCCCTAGTCGTTATGAAAAGGAAAAAAAAATGTTTCAAATACACTAACAGAAGCAGTAATAGAAAATGTATTAGGTATGAAAGATAAACACACAAAATATAAACAGCGAAGATGGGTTTCTTGATATCTAATCTTATAATAGTAAAATAAGGAAAATATAATCCTTATCCTTTTTGTACCATCCTCAAAACAGGTTGATACTATCATGACTATTTGTATATCTTTTACAACTCTTCTATGTAATTTATGATATACAATTTCAAACCATTCTCTGAGATTATGCAGTCATAGTATTCTTTGTCGTCCTGTAACCCACTTTCCATTTGATCTTCCTTTACATACTCACTCGTAGAACATTATCCTGTCATCACATGAATTATCCTCATTATCCACTCTCACCAAAAAATTTTAATCTGCGTATTTATAAAGTAGTTATTAATTCTTTTCTTGTTGATTTTTGTTTTATAATTTTATAAAAAGTTGATGCTTCAGACCCAAAGAAAAGAATCGAATGTATATATCATAGTATCAATCCAAACTTTAATTTTTTGTTCAAATGCTTACAGAAAAGAATTTTTTCATCTTGCAGGGTATTTCTATCATTGTCTTAATTCAATTGTTATTTTTTTTATTTTTTATTTTTTGTAATAATCCATGTTTTTTAGATATGTGTGTATTACGTATTCGTTCGTTGTTGATGTTATATATTTAAAATTAAACATTATTATTATTTGAGGTAGTAAAAATATGTAATTACTTTTTTAATGAAACGTGCTACATTTGATTTAAATAAATTTGGTGCTAAAATGTTTTTTATAGAAAAATAATAAAATTACCCCTTCAATAAAAACCAGAATTTAAAATTGAATATCACATTTTTGAGAATTTTTTAGTTGATCTCTTCTTCAAAAAGGTTAGAGGATAATTATTTCCTATATTTGAAATTTTATTACTTTTTGACTAGTAGTTTTAAATATCTACACAACATTTAAATTTTGATACACTGCAAAAAAAAGAATTTTCTAAATATATTTTATAAAATTACAACTAAACATATACTTTATGAAAAAAATAATTTTGTTCAAGTGATATCTGTTTTGGGTTGGATTTTTTCTATATGATTGCTAATTTTTATTTTAATAACTACGGAATATCACCAGTAATGATTATTTCGTTATTCGCCAGTTGAAAAAGATGTGATCAAATTTTTATTACACAAAGTGTAAAAAAATCGCAAAAATATCCCTGTGTTTTCTCTCTCCAATTTCCATACTTTAGAGAAAAGATGGAGAAAGAAAAAGGTTTTGTAACTAAATTTTACACGTATCATCGGTTGCAAATAAAAAAATACGTTATTATTGATTCAAACATAGAGATAACTATCAAAAAACATGAAAAAACAAGATTTTTAGGAATTTTTCGAGTACTTATAGTATACATAGATCTTCAGATTTTGCCTCGATGAACTTTTTTATGTGATAAAGCGACACGCCAAATTTAAAAAAAAATCGGTCTGATAGTTATTGCACAATAATTTTTCATTCCAGATTTAAAAAAAAATACGATTTTTCCAAATTTTGTTCAGCATGAAAGTCTTTTGATATTTGAAAATTTAATGACATATAAAAGAGCATTCAAACTTTCATTATGAAAAATTTAAATCGATTAATTAGGAGAGCGTAAAAAATTTTCAAACGTAGTTGCAATTTTAACAAAAAGAATTATTGTTTTTTTTTTCCTAAATCGATGTCTTGTAAAGTAAAAAGTTCAAATATCATACTGGTAAACACGAATTATTGGTAAATATCGGTCTACTAATTTATCGATAATAATTTATTCCAAAAGTTGCACAGTGGCGGTCAACTTCGGTTGGTTATATCTCCGGAAATAATTAACGATCAAAACTTTTTTTTTTTAAAGAAGCGTCTTGCCGAATAAATTTTAAGATCTGCTTTTCAAAATTAATATTGATAAAAATTCATTAAGATGGTTGAACTTGTTTAAAAGCAAAAAAATTGCAAGTATGTATATAACGTTTCTTAGAATTTCCTAATTAACCAATTTAAAATGCATTTGAAAGTTTGAGTGCTCTTTTATATGTGATTAAAATTTCAAGTGTCTAGACAATTTATTTGACTCTACTCAATTTGGAAAAATCGCATTTTTTTTTTAAATCTGGATTACAAAATTATTGTGCAAGAACTATCAGACCGATTTTATTGAAACTTCCCGAGTTGCTTTATCATATCAAAATGTTCTTTGAGGCAAAATCTGTAGGTCCTATGTATAATATAAGTAGTCGAAAAAATTCCCAAAAAATCTTATATCCTTTTTCATTTTTTTACAGTTACTGCAATTTTTTTCATAAATATTAACTTATTTTTCGATTGGCAACCGATGATATTGTATATATAATTTTACAAAACGTCCAAATATGCCCATTTTAATATCCTTATAAAATACGAAATCTTTTATTTATATAAATTAATTACTTACTGACTGTTTTTTTTATCTTAATTAATTGTAAAAAACATTTTCTTTAGAAAATACTAGGTACGAACTTTAAATTAAACTAAAATAAAATACACATATTAAGTTTACAATTTTAGAAGAGATTCGGTGATTCATGTAAAATACATGAAAATTAAGACGGACCTCCCAAAGTGTTGGTTCTTTTTAAACGTAAACCTCATTAACTAATTGGACTCCTGTGTAGCTACTGTGATATATGATCAAACATTTTTTAAGGGTACGTAACCATAAAAAATTAAATAGCTTTACTCAACTACATATAAATAAAACTAGACACAAAATGATTTTTTTTTTATGTAAGGAAAAATATACACAAAATGATTTTTTTATGTTTAAGGAAAATATACATAAAATAATTATAAACTAAAAACAGATAAAATCGTCAAGTTTATTCATTTATTTTATTTTTGTACTGGGCTAATGACCATAGCTGTTGAAGCCCGCTCGCTCTTTCATAAAAAATTAAATTATATATATATATATATATATATATAATTTATCATTTATATTAAAAATATACATAACATTTATGTTAAAAACATAATATTTTTAATTATATAAAAAAGAAATCCTGAATCTTATACTTACGCGGGTTAGTACCCGCTAAAACGTTAGAAACCTGAGCGGGTGTGTAGTGATTTTGAAAATAAATTAAATAAAAGAAAAATACTCTGTATGGATTTTTCGTGAAAAAACTTTGTTTCTACGGTTATTAGCCATCGTCACATTTTTAAAATAAGGTTTAAATAATCACCAAGTTCGTCATATGTAAGGATGTAAAGGGACCTTGCGTTTTATTTAAAAACAGCAAAATAGTTACACAGAACATTTAAACATCCATATATATATATATATATATATATATATATATATATATATATATTAGTACACTGATAACATTTACATGATGTAAAGTGCCCTGATATTAAAATGAAACAATAAATAAAAAACAAAAGTCTTGACAATACCAACACTTTAACTACTAGAGTTAGAGATTCTAAGTAACACAACTTTTATTTTTTCATCCTTTTTTAAGCAACGTGGGGGTAACCGGACCCGCCTTTAGGCTCAACATCAGTCGCCCCAAGGTGCCGTGGCAGTTGACTGCCCCCCTAAATTTTGTCATCACTGACATTATCCCATCGAGGTCCCCCCGCATCAAAAGAGCCGTCCGACCTCCTGTTGAGGACAGCCGAAAAGCTCCTTGTCGGGATGGATACTCGTTCTAGCCCTAACCTATTAGCTCCAGGTGCGTCTTGCACGCACCCTTCACTTCGCACCGACTAACCCCGACCCTGAGGGACCCCGTACCTTCATTGGCCGCCCCGAACTCTTCCACACTTGCGAGCAAGGGAGCCAGAAGAGCCTAAGTATGAGAGCTACCTCCCGGTCCTGAATGAACCACGATTCATTCGAATTTCCCCCTTTTTTTAGGGTTCTTCGCCTTTCTTAGTAAACATTAAATTTACCATACTAGTTACTTCCGTCCATCCCCTTTTGGTGTTGGTCATATAGCTTACTATCGTGTCCGGCCAACGGGGTTCAGAAGCCTAAGCCTCTCCCTAAAATAGCCCACCGGTTACACTCATACATTGTATGCTGTACTGTGTCTTCTTGGTTGCAGTACCTACATAGAGCAACCGCGTTACGTCTAAACCTGGCGAGGTACTCCGGAAATCATCATGATCCGTTAGCAACTGAGCGGTGCGAAAGTCAACTTACCCGTGTTTCCGCCCCGACCAAACCCTCACCACCGGAATCAGGCGCCTCGTCCAGCGTCCTTTTTTGCTGCTTTCCCATCTTTCTTGCCATTTACGCAAAATTACGCAGATTTTCTGGCCATTTACGCAAATACACATCGCTGACTTCGTCGATTTAAAACGTATAAAATGGACAGGATGTTTGCAATAAGGACATCTTTATTGGACTTGTTCCGAATTGCAGTAAGTGCGCTTAGCGATTCAGATCATACAAGCACCTTCTCTTTGAAGAAATGTTCTGAATAGCGAAGAGCATGATGTATGACAATAAGTACTTTATTTATTATACGTTTTTTTACAAACCAAAGTATTTATTAAAGACATTTATCGATAAGAACTGAAGAAAACTTCGGTCTCGAGTTCGAGACCCAGCCAAACCGAGTTACACAGAGCTGTAGTTTAGAGAATTTTTTGGGGTGGAGGTGCGATTTTGCAAATATTGTTATCTTTTAATTTACAAATGTGCCTAAGAAAAATGTAACTTTAATTATGCGAAATCTCTTGAAACTGAGGTTAAGCTTGCTCTACAGCCTCACTACCTAGACCTTTTAAGTTGAAAATTTACTTGCATCAATGCCCCATAAATAGAAGTAATCTGCCCTAGTTTAGTCAAAATCGGTCGAGTAGTTCTGGAAATATAAGATGATTAATAGTCCGACACCCTACACACACACGTACATACGAACACCTGGAAAATTTCTATCCGGTTTTTGTGTTTTTGGGGTTCCTTAGGTGTCAAAATGTCAAGATCCGATGAAAGTCGCTTATACTCAAATTGGACCGATTACAATACTTTCCTTCTAGAGTTATAGCTCTGTTAAAGTGCTAGACCGAAAAGTAACAATGGTACAAATTAATTTTATAAAACGATTCTATAAATGGCCTAATAAGTAAAATTTCTCATTGAATTTCGGCGCCTATTGACCGACTATTTTCTAGTTTGATTTACCTTTTTTATTTCGTATTACCTCCAGAATTTTAACCATAATAAATAATAATAATACACAATGATTATAAATTTGCAACACTATTACAAAATACGTGGCTATGTTAACTGATAATATTTACTTTAACACAATATTTAATTTTATATAATTTAGTTAAACGTTTTTTGTCCTAAATTACTTAATATAATAAATTCTACCCCCTAGTATCTCTCAGTTTTAAAATTTGAAGCCATTTCCATAATTTAATATCACTTGTAAGTTTTCAACTGTTTTTGTTTTAATTTAATTTATAAATTTAAATTGAGAATTAAAATTGCTTATCTTTTGAAATTATAGTGGTCCCTAATTGAGTACATTTTCTACTTTTCACTTTTTTTCTGATAAGTTATTCTAATTAGTAATTTATAAACATGGGATAGTAAAATTGTATTGGGCTACTTTTAAAACTTATTCTTCTTTTCTTATTATGCCAAAAAGGGGGTGCAGAATGTGAATTTATGTGTCATAAAAATGTGTTACTAATTTTGGAAATTCTTAAAATTCTATACTATGAATATAAGCCCTAATTATGTCATGTTTTATATATATTTTTACACGTAAAAGAACAAATTAGATTCATTAAAATAAGTTGGAAATTCAAACATTTATGTTCTGTATACATTATACAACTTATGCAGAATATATATGTTTTAAAAGATTGGCGGAATACCAGTATCTAAACAGTTCAGTTTAAATTTATTTTTGTTTTTATCAATATCGAAAAAAATCGTCATTTTTATTATTTACGATAAAATATTCACATAAAAACTTCAAAAGTAATGATATACAAACAAATAAATTTAAATTTTTATAAAAATATATAATGGGAAATTAAACAAGATGATACAATAATAAATATATAAAAAAAAATTATATATGTGTAATTTATTAGACATTTATCATATGGTTAGATATTATTAGAAAGAATAGATCTGAATAATGATTACAAGAAAGTTAAAAATAATAAAAATATATATTTTAAAATATTTTTTATGTCGAGTAATGTATTCAGAACATAATACCGAAAGTTTTTTTTACACAAAGACAGGTTAATGATGAAATTAATAAAAAAGAAAAGAAAAAATCCAGAACGATGATTGCTGTCAAAATTGGATATATTTAATGTTACTACTATTATTCTTTCTTTTAATAAAAATCTGTGAAGGAAGATACTTTTACAGTTTTATAAACATAAATATAAAATTGACTTAAAAAGCAAAACAAAAAAAAATTACGTTTTCGATTTTCTTTAAAGGTCAATTTTTATGAAGTTGTCATCGGATTTAAAACGAAAGTAAACAAAGAACCAATTTATTTTTACTTAATTTGACGCTGACTAGAAAACTGAATTTTTAATTTTACTCAATAGTTTGTAATTTTATTTCTAAAATAATAATGGTAATAATAATCAGTAATTTTATTACCTTATGGTATATAAAATAAGTTTAATTATGACACCAGTATACATTACTTTTTTAAATTTTAATTGTATATATTAATTTATAATTTTTTTATTTATATAATTTGTCTGCTGATGATTGAGTAAAACTCCGAAAGCGCTTAAGGTAGATGAGTCTTCTTAACTTTTAATTGTATCTGGTGAACACAAAAATTTACTTTTAAAATAATTATACGTAGTGAACGGTTTCCTGTAATTCAAAGGAACTCAAATCATCGAGTTTTAAAAAAAGTTCAATTTACGAGGTTCAATTTAGATTAACACCTTCTAGTTTACCCATTGATATGGTATTTCATATGGATATTTAACATGTTTTTATAATCTATATAAATAAAAATGTTAATGTTCGTTTGTTCAAAATCTTAAATCTTCGAATGTTCTTCTTCACCGATTGCTTTGAAATTTTGGCCCAACGTTGTATTCGAATACGTGCGTGTTTTTATATACCTACTATTTATATACCTAAAATGTCATACCTGTGGCAGGTAAACACATGTTTTTTTAAAAAAACAGCGCTATCTGTTGGACGTAAAAGCTACACACGCTATATTAAATATTTAACGGTTTCAATGTTTCCGATATGTGCGTCCGCTATAGACTAAAAAAGTACTGGACCGATTTACATGCAGGGAAAGAGGGAAGAAGAGGAAAATGATAAAAATAAAAAAGAGGAAAAGGAAATGGAAAGAGGAAAGCAGAAAAAAGAAAAAGGTGTAGGGGGAAAGGGAAGTGATGGGGAGGAAAATGGGGAAAGAGAAATTGGGAAAAGGGGAAATGTCCTATGGTAAAAATGAAAATGGGAAAGGTGGAAAGGGAAAATGAAAGGGTGGAGAGGGAAAATGGAGAAAGAGAAAGGTTAAATTTTTTGAAGTTCCGTCTGTTAGTAATAAAATAAATTTAATTTAAAAATCAGTAGCATTATTATTACATTAAAAAACATATTTCGGAATAATAATGATAAGCTAAATTAGCCGATATACCCACTGCGAGCTAAAAATTAATCTTTTTACAGGAAGGAAGAACTTTTGAGTTGAATGATGGAATTGCGGAAACAGGAAAATATTTGTAAACAAAAAAAAAAAACATGCACAGGACAGAAACAAGTGGATAGCAGCCATGGCAAGACCTGCCCCATTGGCAGAACAGAACGAATGAAACAAGAAGGAAGAAACTGCACTTTGTCATGATTTACTAAGAGGGTAAATTTTCAATAATTACTGTAATTTCTTTTTTTGCAAACTCGTATCCTTTTAAGTGAAAAATAATTTGATTTATTTCAGTAACTCCAGTAATAATGTAAAATTAATTGGTTTTTTCTGCATATTTTATGCTATAAAAATTAGTTTAGGTTAAATAGAAGAAAAAGTGAATACGTTGACAGCTTTATTGTGAATTTTCGAATCCTTTAATTTTTATAGGAGTTTTAATAGGAGCAAGGTACTTGAGAAAAAAAAATGGAAACTTAAATATATAGATCTAAATAAAAACTATTAACGAAAATAAAAAAATAATAAACCTTAGTAAGAACTTAAAACCTAAAAAGTAGGTCTAAACCTAAATTAAAATTAATTAAATAGAAACATAAAATATTGTTATATAAAGAAGTAAGGAAGTCTATTTTTGCAGCTTTTCTTTAATGACTTGGAACCTTTAAAATTATGTCATCCGAATGGAATTTTACTTAAAATTCTTGTTTTTATGCTGAATAACTACATTTAGCAGTGTGGAGTGAATTATCCTTTATGTCAAATATTTGTTTTATTACCATTAATTATTAACATAATCCAGATTTCTTATTTTAGTTTAAAAATTAATTTGTCGTTTGAGATATTTAAATAACTATAAGAATATTATTTATTTATATTGTTGGTAAAATAATAATATTTTTGCTTGAGAATTTTTATTACAATTTTTTTTTAACATAAATTTTAAACTGTATTGAGATTTAACATCAAGAGCTGTTCTGGTAAGTTGTGTTATCACTCGAAGGATCTTTATCATCTTAAGGATTATTTGAATGGATTGCCTCACATAAAGACCAGAGCGACACAATATGCCGTACGGCGTCAAGGTGTGTCGGTTTCCACACAGATCCACCAGTAGATCGTGACTTGCATAATATTTTGAAGTGGTCAGTATATCGGACTATGAGTTAGTTGGTGGCCTCCACGTTGATCTGAAGTCAAGGGACAGTCGCTGGACGGTGGTTCACCTTCGAGGAATCGAAAGTGACATCAGCGAGGCGGAGATTCCAGAGGCAGTGAGATGGTTGATGGGTAAGGCTGCTGAATCCCGGGTGTCCTCCGTTTGCCCGACGTTCAGCGTGACCCATAACGTCACTGTTGTAACAACGTTTGTTGCGGCGAAGAGGCTAGTTAAACACCGTGTCAAGATTGGATGGATGCATTGTCGGGCCCGCATGATGACCCCGAGGACAGGTGTTTGTTCTGGGCATCTGAGAAATACATTTCACTCTTATGGTAGAGGGATTCTAATGAAGAGGAAATAATTTACTTCTTGGACGTTCCAATGTTTCTAAGCCTTCCTATTATCTCTTTTAATGACGGAGGAGTCGCAAGTAATCAAGCAACGGAAAGGCTCAATGAAGGCCCGAGGCTTTGACTTACTTACACAGAAAATGTTGAGCTGTATGCTCCTGTTCAAGAAATTTAAGTACATAACGCACATCTTTTTTATGTCATCCATCGGTCGTCGTGTTTCACATTTAAGGGACGCACAGCAACAAGCATGACGTATTTCATATTGTAATGATTCCGAAACCAGGTAAGTGGTATTCCTGCGCAGTATGTGTTTTCCTACAAACCGATAAACCTATTCTACCGATTCTATTTAAATTGTTTAGGAGCTGTTTCTTAGGAAACTGTGGCCAATCTTAGAGCGAAAAAATCATTCAGATTCAGAATCAAAAATCAGAATGGCAGGCCTCTGGCTGCCTGGTCTGCTCTATAAGCTAAAACACAGCCTTTCTTTTTAATCTTGCGGAACTACTTCAATTGATCTTTTTCCTCAGATCAGGTACAACAACTAGTTTTTAGGATTCTTTAACGTTAGATCTGGGGTTTATCAGGGATCTGTTTTAGGATGAGTCCTGTACTCAATCTTCAACTCCAGCCCATATAACCATTGCTTCATTTGCTGATGATGCAGCGATTCTGGATTTGATGACGACCCTCGTCTGGCCACGAGTAAGCTTCAGTCGGCGTTAGACCTGATCGGCGTGTGGCTAGCAAAGTGGAAAATAAAAGTAAACCACCATAAATCGTGTCTTGTCACCTTTGCGTGCCAAGACACGAGACGGTCAACCTAGACGATGTTTTTATCCTACATTCTGGCTGATTAAGATACTTGGAGCTTCACCTTGATCGTCACTTGACATGGAAGAACTATGTGAAAGATAAAAAAAAAAAACAGTTAAAAATCAAGTTTAAGGAGCTTTATTGGTTGCCAAGTAGGAATATTTGGCGCTGTCCAACAAACTTTTAATATAAAAGGTCATTCAGGAACCAATTTATACGTTTCTTATACAGCTATGAGGTACGATGTGCAAGAGTAATACTGAGGTTATACAACATTTCCAGAATAAGTTGGCGAGAATCATTACAGAGGCATTGTGATTTGTTTGGAACAAAAAAATTCATATCTATCTGGAATTGGTTATGTTCGCGAAGGAACAAAACGACGGTTCACACTACATGCAACGGTTAGGTTATCATGACAACTACGTAGCAGTGAATTTCCTAGGTAACAATGAGGATTTTCGGTGACTCAAACGCTTTCACGTAGTAGAATCGGGGAAGTCTGAGTGACACTTGGCGTGCTGGGACGACATGCCTTAACTGATGAGCATCTTCCCTATACCTTGATTAAGAGCCTTATTCCTTTCATAAGCTACTGTGGTTTCTTTTTTTTCATTTATCTCTTAATGTTATTTTATTTTTGTTAGGGTTTTACGTACTTTGTACTTTTTATTGAGTGAATCTGCGCAAATGTATTTAAACAAATAGACCTTATCATACTGTCCTATGTCATATGATAATAGCCTTATCATACTGTCTTATGGTTTTCTCATCCTTTGTAATATTATTTGAATTTTTATTTCTTGTCAGTTTCACGGAATTTTGCCTTTTTATACAAATGTACTTTTTTTATGGATGAATGTTTTATTAAGGAGATTCATTGGAAACACCTCAAGTAATAAATTTAATTCTATTTACTTATAGATCCTTGAAACAGATTCTAAATAAAGTAAATATGATACAAAAATAAAAAAAATAAAACACTTATTAATAAAATAATCAGTTACGGTGACAAGAAGGAAATTAAATGGTTCCAGTAATTTAAAGAGAACCAATGGGTAGCGAAATAACGTGACGAATTTAAAAGACAGAAAGATGCTTAGAAAAAATCTTACGATTCAAAGAGATGCAGAAGGAGAAAGAAAGAATGCACTAACCTAAAGTGGTCGGAAGAAAAAGGAAGCAGTAAAAGAATGGAGTATTGGAGTGCTAAAAGACTAGCCTAAAATGAACTATTCTATGTGTTCCTACAGTAAACGGTATCGAAAAAATGTTATATATTATATCCTTAATATAATGTAAATACCAATATTTATAAAATATTCACCCTGGAAGAAGGCTTAGAATATACTTTTTCTTCTAAAAGAATATACATACAGTAGCTTAACAAAAGCAACTAACAATAAAGTATTTTTAATTGTATTATTTATGAATCGAACACTTATATGATAAAATCAACTGAAGTATTGATTTTTTTTAACTTTTTTTAATTTACAAATGAGGACAATGATTATAAAGAATATATTATATAATTGGTTATATGGTAAATCTGTAATATTTTACAAAACGACTAGTGTAATTACCTACCGCTAGAAGCGTTTTATCTTCAATAATGGTAAGTTTTGATCAAAGAGATATTTATAAATACGCATAGGCAATGTATGTATGTCCATGCTATATTATTTTATTTATTTGTGTCGCAATTTAAATTGTAGTAATTTCATACATTGGCGTACGTAATTTTATTTTTAATAATATCAGTGCGTCAATCCGTTGTATATTATTGTCATACATATTGTATATTATATCATTGTATCTCTCTCTCACACACACACACACGACCGCGCGCGCACGCGCATACAAAGCACACACACTCATACTTTTCATAACGTTAAAAAAAAAAATTATCAGAAAATTCTTCGGACGAAAACGATGATGCATAACTGATACCAAAGAAATTTAAGGAAAATTTAAAAACTCTCCGATAGGAGGAGAAAAAGAAGAATCACCTTCTATAGCGAAATCCAAAAAATGAACCAAAACAAATTGACCAAAAATATTTTTGATTATAGACAGAAAAACTGGTTGAAATGCATTTAAGAACTCATGAAAAAACTAAACAACTAAAGATCACCGAAAACTAAAGACCTAAGATTTCAAGAAAGATTTTCACCCAAAAGGGATTCAAGATGTCGGAAGAAAAGAGGAAAACCACCTCAGAAGAAATGAAAGAATATTGGAAAAAATACACACGGATATTAAGTGTCTCTAGTATTTGACTTGGTGAATGACATCAGAATGACGTAAAGAAACAGAAATTTAAAAATTCTGACGTTTTCAATTCTTCAATTTTCAAATAAACTATAAAATAACGCGGTTACCAACCCTTAGTTGGATTCAACTGAAAAAAATTACAAATTTATAAAGAATTAATTGAAAAAGTATTCTTTATTAATGAAATTTTTTAAGTTGGTCTTAATTTTTTTTTTTTTTTTAATCTTCAAAAGCACTGTTAGGTATTGATTCAGAAACCCACCGGGTCTAGTGATGAACGCGTCTTCCCAAATCATCTGATTTGGAAGCCGAGAGTTCCAGCGTTCAAGTCCTAGTAAAGCCGGTTATTCTTACACGGATTTGAATACTAGATCGTGGATACCGGTGTTCTTTGGTGGTTGGGTTTCAATTAACCACACATCTCAGGAATAGTCGAACTGAGAATGTACAAGACTACACTTCATTTAAACTCATACATATCATCCTCATTCATCCTCTGAAGTATTATCTAAACGGTAGTTACCGAAGACTAAACAGGAAAAGAGAGAGAGAGAGAGAGAAGTATTGGTTCAGAGGATGAGGTGGATGGTTTGTAGCGTGTGTGAAAATGCCATGTCTTATCGGGAATCAAACGCGGGACCTCCGGATGAAAGGCCGAGACGCTACACTCGCGCCATGGAGGCCGGCAAGTTGGTCTTAATTAAAAGAAAAACATATTTCACGATGTATTTTTTAAATTTAAATAAAAAAAGTAATACGGAAAAGGCCTACGAAATTACTTAGAATTTTTATAAAAAAAGAAAATGAATACAGAGAAACGTTAATCTGATATGAGTCAAGTTGAATAATTTTCTTTTTTTGAAATCAGTTAATTATACTCTGTGTGTTTGTATTGTGTTAATGCGCACACGTGTATGTGTTTTAAGTGAATTCATAAAGTATATTTGAAATAAATATAGTAATGATGATTGCTTTAAATTTAAGTATTAATATCAAACTGGTTGCGTCAATAATAAAAAAAATCATCCGCTATATATTTAATTTTAAAAGAAAAAGGATTTGAAAATACATTAATTAAAATGTTTAAAACTACCAAAAAGGGATATAAATTTTATTTAAAATATTCTACGTTTACTAAGTGAACTGAATTATTTTTTGAAATTTACTTTAAAATTCTTCTACTGTACCAAAACTAATTTTCCAATTATTCTTTGACATTTTTACGCATATATGAACCAGTTTTTGACAGGATTATATTTAGAGGAGAATAGTTAAGTGAATAATTTGAAAAAAATTTATATCAAACTATAACCTAAAAAGAAATCCGTGTTAAAGTATAAAACAAATCGTACAAGAGTATGACAATGGAAAAAAATAATTAATTAAAACTGTCTAAAATTGTAAAATATAATTATAATAAAATAGTCAAAAATATTTATATCTTTGTACCTAGAAATAAAATTCATATTAGGATCAATAAATTTTCTATCGGATGTCAATTAAATGTTTCAATTTTTTCTGTTTTCAAGGGTAGATTACGATATAAGATTAAATACAAAATGAGATCTATAGTAGTATATTTACATACCGTTATATACAGGCGTGTCTGTGACAAAACAGCTCTAATTTTAAGTGTAAATTATTATATTTTTTTATTTCACTTTATTATCATGGAATAAAAACGTAACAAATTTGTACAGTTCTTTATGACAACACTAAATGACTTTTAATAAATCCATAAAAAAATTATTCAGCGTATTTTTTTTTTAATATATCAGTTTCTATTACAAATTACAAGTTACAAATTGGGAAAATTTCCCTTTTTTGTTTCGAATTTACTCTCCTAGAGATACGATACATGAAATTATTTCCGTGTGAATCCTTTTTCCAATATTTTGAGGTGTTTTTCCTGTTTTCTTTCGATATCATGGATCTCCATTTGGGTGAAAGTTTTTATTGAAATCTCTTAGGTCTTCGTTTTTCAGTGATTTTTAGTTCTCCAGTTTTTTTATGTCTTCTTGAATTCATTTGAACCGGTTTTTATTTTGTATTTTTGTTTATAAAGTAATCAAAAATATGTTTAGTCAGTTTATTTCTTGTTATTTTCAGTTTAATTCCTTAAAAATAGATTTTCCTGTATGTTTATTTGGTAACAGTTATGTTTCGTTATTTTGGCCAGAGGATTTTTCTGACAACTTCTTTCTTTTATAATTTTTCGTTTGCTGTAAACTACAGAAATGTTTGTTTGAAAAAAAATCCTTTACTAATATTCTGTGAAAAAAAAAATCAACATCAAAGAACCATCTTCTACAAATTAAAATTATAGTAAAATAAAAAAAATAATAAATTGTATGTACTTTTAACGTTGTAACAAAAAAAGAAAAGAAACAGAAAATGTATATGTACATGTGTATTATACAAATAAAAGCAACAATATATTATGTCATACATAACATGTATGACAATAATACAACGGTATTGACGTATTGATACGATTAGAAATAAAATTATTTATGCCATTATTTTAGATCACTGAAATTTAAATTGCGACAGAAATAAATAAAATATACAGCATACATTGTCTGTGTGTATTTATAAATATCTCTTTGATCTAAACTTAGCATTATTGATGATAAAAACGCTTCTAGCGGTCGGTAATTACACTAGTCGTTTTGTAAAATATTATGAATTTACCTCATAACCAATTATATAATATATTCTTTATAATCATTGTCCTCATTTGTAAATTAAAAAAAGATAAAAAAATCAATACTTAGTTGATTTTATCATATAAGTGTTCGATGCATAAATAATACAATTAAAAATACTTTATTGTTAGTTATTTATGTAAAGCTTCTGTAGGCTTATTCTTTTAGAAGAAAAAAATTGTGTTCTAAGCACCCTTACAGTTTAAATCTTTTATAAATTGGTACTTATAGTCTAATAACGATAATAAGACAAGATATACAACTGATTTCATTACTTAAGTTTGTTTTTTAATTCATCGAAAAAAATTTACTTCACTATAACGTTTTTTTTATAGACCCAGTTGAAAAACCCGAATTTTTGTTTATGAACTTTATCTTTAAAGTAGTCTAATCTTTATTCTTTTTTGTTTAAAGGATAATTTTTTAAAATTTTATTTTATTAAAAAAAAAGATTAAATTTATATAATAAAATAAATCACTCATAAATATAATTATTAAATTTAAATAAACTGCACTTCGGATGACTTAAGTATTATAATTTTTTCATAGTAAAGAAACTACTAAATAACAATAATAAAAAAATTAAAATTTTGTTAAGTCTAATTACGTTCCATTCTTTATCGAAAACAACTTTACTATTTATTTCTTCAAAATAACAACAAATATTTATGCACAAAATTTCAGTATTTCTTTTTTAAATAAAAACAAAGATTTTTCTTTTTTCTATTTACCACCTGTTTCTGGTGGTCCTTTAATGCCCTCCTTCTAAAATCTTCTTTTTTTTTCATTTTCCATCAAACAATTTATTTTTGTTATTTTATGATTTTAAGCTTAAATTACTTACGTCTTTTAAGGTTAAACTAATTAAATTTTTTTACCAAACAAATTTTTAAAGGATTCTAAGTGAATGTCCTACTGAAATCTTTTACTTTTACTTCATTTTTCATTTTTCTATAAAAAATTTTATTTTTGTGATCTTATGATTTTAATCTTAAATTTCATACATCTTTTAAGGTTAAAAAAATTTAACTTTTTACCAAACAACTTTTTAAAATATCTAAGGTAATGTCCTTGAATGTCCTCCTGAAATCCTTTGTTTTTGCATTTTTATTTTGCTATCAAAAATTTTTTTTGTGATCTTAAGATTTTAAGTTTAAATTAAATTAAAGATTAAATTTTTTTACCAAACAGATTTTCAAATTAAAAATTGTCATTTTTAACCAGCAAAAATAAAATTAAAGTTTTATTCTTTCCAATTCGATTTTTCTCTGAGTAGAAATTCTGATAACAAATTTTACTTTAGTTGTTACGTAGCATCACAGATTTAAATGTTATGTTAAAAACTGTAATGAAAAATTTTAAACGAAAGTATAGATACTATATTATCATCTACATAAATAATATTTTCATAGTTAATAAACTGGGATTTTTTTAAAAATAATTTCTGGTGTAAAACGCAACTTTGACATATTGGGAAAATCACCCTACACCGCTGAATGTTATTATGGTTAAAATCAAAAATTTTAAGTAAAATCCCCTTCGGAGGATAAAATTTTAAATGTCTCAAGTCAGTTTTATTTATTAATTTTAGGATTACAGCAGCAGTAGTGGAAATGCGTTAGATATCAAAGATGAACACCAAATTGTAAACGGTGAATATCAATTTCTTGATATCTAATCTTGAAAAATAGTAACATAAGGAAAGTAAAATCTTTCTTTTTTTCTACCATCCTTAAACAAAGGATAATGACTACCATAACTATGTCAATACATTCTACATTTCAACTCTTCTAAGTAGCTGATTTGACGAGCAATTAAACCATTCTCTAAAATTGAGCAGTCATAATGTTTCTCATCGTCTATAACTCACTTTCCATCGATCTTACCTTCCATAATCACTGGCAGAAATCTATCCTCTCAAAATATTCTACTTAAAAATATTTTAAAATTTGAATGTTTATATATTTGTTATAATTCTCTTTTTATTGTCGTTCTAACCAAGAAGTCTTCATTCTTTACCCTTTCTGTCTAGGCTTCATATAACTCTTTTGAATGACTACATCTTAAAGGTTACACACCGAGTTGATATAGTGGTGAATTCGTCATCGTAAACCAGCTGATGTCGAAGTCGAGAGTTCTAAGGTTCAAATACAAATAAAGAAAGTTACTTTTATACGGATTTGAATTCTAGACATAGATACCGGTGTTCTTTAATTGTTGGATTTCAATTAACCATACATCTCAAGAATGGTCTACCTGAGACTGTACAAGAGTCTACACTTCATTTACATTCTTGCAGAATAAAAAGTATACATGTCAACGGCTTCGAATTGTTTTATTATGATTTTATTATGTGTTGCATCCGATTCAAAGAAAAAAAATTAATTGGTACAGCATATATAATATTAGTCTAATTTTGATTTGTGTTTCAATTGCTTACAGCAGGGGAAGTTTTTCCATCTTGTAGTCCATTTTTATCCTTGTCTTTATTTCTTCTGCATTATTGTTTTTTGAGTTAATCGTTGTTTTTAAATGGTTGTGTTTATGTGCTCACTCGCTGTAGGTATTATGTATTTTATTATTTGCGAATTTAATAAAAAACAATTTTTTAATGAAATGTGCTGTATTAGAATTATATAAACTTTTAGCGACAAACGTTTTAGGGAAAAATAATAATTCGTAGTTCTTCGGACTTTTCCCTTCATTAAAAATCAGATCTCCACTGATAAAATGGGATGTTACATTTTGGAGAACTTTTTCGCTGCTCTTTTTCAAAAGGGATAAAGAATTAATATTGTATGTCCTATATTTCGAAATTTATTATTTTTCTATCAATAGTTTTTAAATACATATAACTTTTAAATATTACATCTTTGTCAGTATTAAATTATTTTGATACACTGAAAAAAAAAAAAAATTTTAAGAAGTATTTCAATAATTATAGCTACATAAAATACCTTATTTTATGAAAAAAAAATTATTTATTTCAATGTCTCTACCTTTCAATTATCTAAATTTATTAGCAGAAGTAAATACAGATATGGATGAAAACCTACGCATTTTCCTTTTTTCCTCTTTATAAAATTTCTGTATCACAGTAAAATTAAGTTTTTCCTTTTTCTTTATAAAAATCTTTTATTTTTTACGATGTCATTGAATATATATTTTATTTTACTTATTGTGTTGTATACAGTGTAACTCTGCAAGACAACTGGAAATAATACATACATATAGTAGCTTCAACTGATGCGATGGTTGTTGCAAACGGTTTTAACATTTTACAGATGCGGTAGCTGTGGGTGTCGTTTTAGTTACTATCATGTTATGTGCACGCGAGTACCTTATAGCTCATGTCTTGTGTCTTAAATATCATCGCCCACACGGTTGCGGCTTTTCAAATTAAATGGATTACGTAATCCGTGATAAAAAATAATTCATTCGACAAAGAAAATTGTAGTAAATTTCAATAAACTTAAGATTGTAACTTTACCATTTTTACGATTTTTTTAGTTTTATCACAAAATAAAAGGTTTGAAAATAAATTTTAGATAAATAAAAGAATTTTTTTGCTAAATCAAAAGACGGTAATGTGAATTATATTTAAATATGAGAAGTTAGGTTGAAGTCGGATTAAGCATATAAAAAATTAAAACTGGAAATTACAACGGATGGTATTTGTTAACTAGGAAATTGATACAGATTCCGATCATCGTGGCGGAGTGGTAGCATCTTGGTCTTTAATCTGGGGATCCCGGGTTAGAATCCTGGTTACTCTACCCGTTCATTTTTTTACACGATACAAAATTCCATCTCCATATCCCACGCACAAGCTTCAAACTTTTCTGGTGATATCAAGTAAAAGAAAAAAAATACAGGAAACTAATATGTTTTTCAGGATGAACATAAAACGTTATTACAAGATTCACGATAGTTATAATTTATTAAATACTTGTATAGTAGACGATACTGTACTATTTAGTTCAGGATATCAAAAATCTTCAACAGAAATAGAACCATACAGATGTTGATCATCTAAGCAGAACCAAAGCGTTTTATGTCAAAAAAGTAAGGTAAAGTAGACCGGGTGATGACGAAACTCCAAAAAAGAGTTAATGGAAAGAAAATATGAAAGGATGAAATTTGTTGATATAAACACATAGGAGATAATATAGACATTTAAGGGTATATTAAAAGACATCATACCATTAAACGAACGAGAGACCAAAAATATTTTCAAAGCCTCGCGGCTCCTTATATATTACCTGGAAACTAACACACACACACACACACACACACACACACACACACACACACACACACACACACACACACACAGAGAGAGAGAGAGAGAGAGAGAGAGAGAGAGAGAGAGAGAGAGAGAGTGGGAATGTGTGAGAGTGAGGGGGGAGAGACTTCAAATTATATTTAGACGTAGATATTATAATTAATAACCTTAAGTGAATAAAATGTAATAATTATTTATTTATACAATTAGCTAATGCGGTTTTTTCTCTACAAGTAGAATAGCTGAGGGTATTCAGGAAAATGCAATACATAGAACAGTTGGATTGTTTTACAATACAATAAGAACGTACACCGATTAGCTACCCGATCTGTTGACGAAAATTTTATCGAAACAACGTAAACTTGGAAATAAATAGAATTCCATCATCATCTACAGTTTATTTAATATTATTTATTACGATTGTCGTCATGGTCCTTTAAATGAAGTATCAAAAATAAAAGAATAAATAACAATTATATCTCAGGACAGAAGATTTAGTTAGATACACGATAAAAAGTTATGATTATATTCTACTAGAGCTTTCGTCTGAGTATAGATTTGATGTTTATTTTTGATGGCAGACGGCGAATGAATAATTTAAAACCTCAACTTATGTGAGTAATCACTTCGTAAAAAAAAAACATATTTATACAAATATATTTAGCAATATAGTAGGAAAAAATAGAAAAAAAATCTAAACTGCCGTGTAAACTGTTATAATGAACAAAAAAAATGGAAAAGGAAAAATCTAATTTTCATTTCGAGATATCCAGATCTAAAAAATAGAATTTAACAACTCAGTAAAACTTTTTTATGTTGCTTAAATTTGCTTGCTGTGGTATATTTTCCTGTTTAGACAAATTTTAATAACCAGTTAAATTGGTATGATAACTGGTTAATAAATGAAAATGCAACATATTCCATCTTTTAATCTGATGGCAATTTTTTCTGTTTAAATTTCTCATAAATTTAGGTCACAAACGAAATTATTTATTTGTGTTTGATAAATTAAGTAAAATACAGCAAGTATTCTTTCCATCTTTATCTCCTAATAAATCTACACAAGGTTCGACATTATTTATACATCATTTTCATTTCAAATACGTTCTATGTTTCAGGTGTAATGAAATTGAAAGTTCTAAAATGTGATAGAGTATTGTTATTTGCGATTCGAC
This sequence comes from Lycorma delicatula, assembly GCF_047948215.1. Taxonomy (NCBI): domain Eukaryota; kingdom Metazoa; phylum Arthropoda; class Insecta; order Hemiptera; family Fulgoridae; genus Lycorma; species Lycorma delicatula. The sequence continues at coordinate 48,607,775 of NC_134464.1, read as the reverse complement.
TCCAAAATTACTCATAATGACACAAATAAGTCTTATCAAAAAATTTAGGGGCTCAATTTTGTGCTTATCACATAATTTACTTCCAAAATACAATTTAAATGATTTTTGTAATAAAGTTAAAAATCTCTGAAATTTTAACGTTACCTAGTGAGACGTAGCAAAAATTCCAAAAAGATAATAAATAAAATTTTTTTTTGATTTTTACAAAATCTATTTAAAAATCACAACAGCTCTTTCGATACATTATCTTCCTCAGATCCTACCAACAAAAAAACCAGAGATGTTCCGTTCATAACATCGGAAGAAGATACAGTGTACCGACGTGAAAATTAAATAAACTATATTATTTTCTTTGTGTTCTCAAGTGACGGCTATATCCATCAATTATAGCAAAGAACAGTTTTTGCTATAATTGAAGGTAATTGTTGAAAAAACGAGGCATTGTTGATATATTTGTTGCTAAATTATATAAGAACTAACATTTTACAAACACTGATGTAATATTAATTTCTGTTACCGTGTCAGCAGAGTAATTTGTAAAGTTTTCCTCGTCAAAGGTGTGCGTAATTAAGTATTCCGTTTTTTCGTAATTTCTTTCTTTATCAGGTTTTTCTATAAAGCCTGAATACCTTGTTTATTTATCGTGTTATGATTTCTAAAAAAATATTTACGTTTTTGAACTCTACTTTTTTCTTTGTTGTCGGAAATTTTAAGGGTTTGAGTTCTGTTTTCTTTGTTACTGCAGTCATTTGACTGGTTTGATGCAGCTCTCCAAGATTCCCTATCTAGTGCTAGTCGTTTCATTTCAGAATTCCCTCTACATCCTACATCCCTAACAATTTGTTTTACATATTCCAAACGTGGCCTGCCTACACAATTTTTTCCTTCTACCTGTCCTTCCAATATTAAAGCGACTATTCCAGGGTGCCTTAGTATGTGGCCTATAAGTCTGTCTCTTCTTTTAATTATATTTTTCCAAATGCATCTTTCTTCATATATTTGTTGCAATACCTCTTCATTTGTCACTTTATCCACCCATCTGATTTTTAACAATCTCCTATAGCACCACATTTCAAAAGCTTCTAATCTTTTCTTCTCCGATCGTCCAATTTTCATTTCCATGTAAAGATACGCTCCAAACATATACTTTCAAAAATCTTTTTCTGACATTTAAATTCATTTTTGATGTAAACAAATTATATTTCTTACTGAAGGCTCGTTTCATTTGTGCTATTCGGCATTTTATATCGCTCCTGCTTCGTCCATATTTAGTAATTCTACTTCTCAAATAACAAAATTCTTCTACCTCCATAATCTTTTCTCATCCTATTTTCACATTCAGTGGTCCATCTTTGTTATTTCTACTACATTTCATTACTTTTTTTTTGTTCTTGTTTATTTTCATGCTATAGTTCTTGCGTAGGACTTCATCTATGCCGTTCATTGTTTCTTCTAAATCCTTTTTACTCTCGGCTAGAATTACTATCATCAGCAAATCGTAGCATCTTTATCTTTTCACCTTGTACTGTTACTCCGAATCTAAATTGTTCTTTAACATCATTAACTGCTAGATCCATGTAAAGATTAAAAAGTAACGGAGATAGTGAACATCCTTGTCGGACTCCCTTTCTTATTACGGCTTCTTTTTTATGTTCTTCAATTATTACTGTTGCTGTTTGGTTCCTGTACATGTTAGCAATTGTTCTTCTATCTCTGTATTTGAACCCTAACTTGTTTAAAATGCTGAACATTTTATTCCAGTCTACGTTATCGAATGCCTTTTCTAGGTCTATAAACGCCAAGTATGTTGGTTTGTTTTTCTTTAATCTTCCTTCTACTATTATGAAAACTAACTGGAAAACCAGTTAGTTTTTCATAATTAATCTGAAGACCAATTTTACTGCACATTTGCTTAGTTTTTGAATTTTTATTTTAGCTCAATCTATCCGTACCTCTTAAAAAAATTGCAATATCATCTGCGCAGGCTAGAATATTTGTATTTCTGAATTTAATTTTAGTGTCCATTTTTATGTAATCATATTTTTAATACTAATTTTTAATACATTAATTTTCAATTAATAAAAATATCCTCGATACAATATTCGTAATATAAAAAAATAAATAACGGGAAAAGAAAGCTGAAGCGAAATAACGATGAATTTTAAAATAATAATAGTTTGTTTTTTATGTAAACGTCATTCACATAAAATAAGCTGGTAGTTAAAAACTATTAAGGATCTTCTATTATAATATAACACGCAACAACAACAACAACAAAGAATGGATGAAAATAATGAAGAATCTAGATGCAATATAGATGGAGAAGAGTAAAAGTCCAATACAGTTTATAGAAGTAGCGTATAGATACTTTGTTTTAAACGCAACTTTTCTTATAGTGGTGAACCAAAATCCAATTACGCAAAACAATACGGAGAATGAATATATATATATATATAGACACACGCAACGACCATTTCCTTGTAGGTTATTTTGCTGTTTAAACGTTGTGCCATCTTGTAAAGAACAAGATGACTAAGTCGAAGTAGTGGGAACATCACTGGTAATACTCATATCTTACTTCTTTGGTTTATCTTCTTCCTTTTTTAATATCCTACTCTTCTTTTACTACATCCTACTCACTTTGCAATCCAATCTTATTTATTTTATATTTACTCTTTATTTTCTTTTCATCATAGTTCATCGTATATATTTCTACATCATAATTTTTACTTCAATGTTTTGTACGTTTTTCTTTTTAAAATATTTCTTTTAATATAAATAATAAATCGTATAATATGAGTTCATTCATATATGTCAACACATATAAGCTAATAACCACTTCCTTGTTATTGTTACATTTCTTCTGTATTAGTCTACCGCTTATATTTATTTAAACATGTAACATGTTACATGTTATATCATATTCATTATATTAAATACTATCTTATACAGCAATCTCTCGTATGCTTTTATATTTGCTTATCTTTTAGTATAGACTATAACAAACAAGATGCGATGTTAACTTTAATGAAGTAAGTTGTAATATTCTATGTTTACTTGTATTTTTTTCATCCATTGATCATTGTAACAACGTTCAATTTTAATGAACTATGAAAAGTAACGAGATATGAAGATAGTGTTTATTTTTACTATTATAACTACTGTATGTAAAACAAAGGTCTGTGTTGAACATATATTTCTAATACATGAGTTTGTAGATGCTAAACATAAATTTTACACAAAAAAAAATCGGTAATTTTTATTAGATTTATTATATAAATAATTATTGAACTGCAATATATTATCATTATATTGGTGTAAAGATTTTGTTTTATTATTATTATTATTATTATTATTATTATTATTATTATTATTAGTTTATTATTGCATTTTAATGTTATATTTTTTCCGATGAGTTTGAAGCTTAATAATTTTTTTAATAGTAAAATAAGGTTTATTTTATTTTTCAAGTTGTTTAGTTTCTTTTTTTTAATTATACTTTTCATTTCCTATTAAAACTTTTCATAAAAAATACACTTTTATTTAGCATTTTTTCTCAAATGGTGGATAAATTATAAAAAAATATTCCTTACTAATTTTGAATGATCTTAAAATAACTAAATCATATTAATACATTTATTTAAATTCGTTTTCACTCTTTATATCTAACGAAAAATTAAACTCTATATCTGCATCTAATTTATTGTAACCAGTCACCTAAAATTCAGTTTCCGGGAACACAACTTCCAATCATCAAAAAAAAAAAGTAAATTAATTAATTATATTACAATCTTTGAAGATAAAACATAATCATATTATAATTTTTATTTTCATGATAGTAGTCAATTTCTTCGTTCCGATCAAACTACAGTGTCATTACAATGGATTTCGCCAACTTATTCTAAGATTTATTATAAAGTCTCTAAAACTTGGTGTTAAGTTATTTCCTTTTCTCTTTCACGTGGTACTTCTACGTAAAACAACGATCAAGGCGGAGCCTAAGGTTATGAATCTGGTCAGAATGCGGGATGAAGACACCGTCCAGGTGGATTCGGAGACATCCCAATCCCGTAGCAGAAGACACCCGCCTTGTGACGCTTCCGGTCACCACACACGCCTCCGTTCATAGCCCTGATGGGCTTTAACAGGATGGATTCGGGGACAGTCCCTCGTCATTGCAAACGTAATCCAAGTTGATTTATTGGGATTTACTTTTATCCTTAATTTTATAGCAACACCCCCCAGTCAAATCTAATACTAATTTTAGCTTCTTTCATGCCAAGTGCGGGTCTACGTTCAACGGTTCGGATCAGCAAACGGTATATCGACAGCAAACGAGGCCACAGTGACATGGTCTGGAGCTGGAAGGTTCGCAGTAAAAATTGAGTAAAGATCTGGTCCTATGGCAGAGCTTTGAGGAACCCCTAATTTTACCCACGTACTGCCAATTTCCCTTCTTTTGGTCGAGAAAAATCGTCCAAAAGAAGGTAAATGGCTATACGTGAGTCAAAATCAGACGATCAATGATCCATAAATTCGATTCAAGTAGTATTTGTAAAATTACGATTCAGTCTTTGTTTTTTTCCTATATATTCTACAACTTTGTGGTTGGCCAGGTGGTCTGATTGATAGATAGCACAAATAGCTGGTACGTCAATATAGCTGTCCTTTCATGGACAGTCCGTAATCCTATGGACTTCCGCACACTTTACGCAATGGAACGTTTGCAAGCAGTTTTTTAGTTTTTAGTGTGGCCGACTGCTGGCAGCGCATATAATGTATTAAACCGGGAAGTTTTCTTGGTGTTTCAACTAAAACATTGGTGTTAGCGACATACTTCATGTCAAAAATATCTCTGCTTTCTTAGGGTTCGAGGTTTACAAAGAACATCGATGTTAGATCCTTGGTTATTCTAGATCTAGAAGGACTATGCTTCTGACCCTATATCCGTGCCCCTCTATTTCCTCCTACATCACCTCTACCGAGATGGAGTAATGTAGATTCCTGGCAACTACTCGAATGGCTCTTTTGTATTTTCTTGTGAACGTAGAACCAAGCCTACAATCGTTTTGTACACCTCAATATCCCTTGAAACAATACAAAGTTGTTTGATACCGACTAGCCGTATATTGTAATCTCTCTTTGTTACAACTATTTCAATGGTTCATAAGATACAGAACGTCAGTGATCCCATATTGTATAATAGGCGGTGGTCTGACAGTTTTCATCTGCCTCACATTAACGCTGATATTTACCACCGGAAATTTCAATTCTATTCAATTGTCTGCCATGGAATGGAACTTGGTTGGGAGAACATACCTGAGCCCTCTGTTGAATTGGCAGCAATGACATCTCCATTTAACTTAACTGCGAGATAGTTTTTTTTCTGTTTCCTATTTGATGACGTCAATGACTCACGTTTTAGAGAGGTAAGTAAACAACTCCCGCAAGACGAATTCTCACCATAGTTGTTTAGATCAGCTGATAGCCGATCGCCGATCCGTGTTTACATGTTTTTATAGCCATTAGGTTAGCCCGATGAAGGTTAAAAAGTGGCCTTAATATGACGGATAAGTAAAATATATCTTATAAGTAACATCTGATTTTTTATTATTAAATGTTACATTACAATTTTTTTAACATGAGTCTACGGATAATCATTAAAATATATTGGCTTTATCCTCGGTGCTACATTACAAATAAAATTAACTGATACAATTACTCCTTGACATGCATTTGTTAGAATTAAATAACCGATATAAATTCATATTTATCCAACATTAATAAAGTTGTTTAATAAAATGAATATGTAAAGTTCTTGTTCATTAACATTTATTTTAAAAATCCAAGACTAAAATTTTTTAAATGTTTATCCTAAGGCTACAATAATAATAACTAGATAATTTTATCAAATTTATCGGCTGATAAACTGATTAAATAGTTAAATTAAATCTACTGATTACTGGTGTGGCCTAATAAGCTATTAATTTCAAGTTTTTTAAAAAATTATTAAATTTTATTTACACTGTAGATATCATTGAAATATGTTCTTGGGAAAAAAAAATTAAAGTTATAAAAGAATAAAGATAAGCATGTCGTATTTCTCAATAAAATATTCATCATACGTTTAGAAATTACAAATTTTCAGCTTCAAATTAAGGGAAACCAAAATGGTATCATGATCTAAATGAAAGTATTGTAACTAATTACGTTGGAATTAAAAGAAGTAGAAAAGTTTTAATAATTAGATAATTTCCAATAAATATGACATATTTGACATGTACTTATGTCAACTAACAACATAGTTCAGTTCTATTTGTTTTATTTTCTAGATTTAACTTTTTCATAGCGTTTTTTGGGTATATTTACGTATTTCAGTTACGCTGATTTTATATATCTCGTAATTAAATTTGTAGCTTTATTTTTAAGTTGGTCACGCATTCAGTTTTTCGTAGAATATTGGATGACTTATTCTTTCTGTTCTTTTTCTTAAAATAATTTCATTACAATATAAAAAAAATAAAATTAAATGGGATTCAGTCGCTTAATTTTTTTTTCTTACATGCTGTAATATATAATCTGTTAAATAATACTAATCAGAAAGTTAACTATGATTTATATTTAGCAGTACCGATGAAAATAGACGCCAAATGACGTATAATTATGAAGAATGAATAGTAATAATAAAAATAATTATTTTTATTGATTTAGACTACTCTACTAAAACGACTAGCACAGATATGCAAAATGTGATAACAATGAGTTACTTTTATCGGATGCCGCCCCCACTAATAATAATTTGTTAAAATACCCATTTATTCTTTTTTTTTAACAGTATAGGAATGCTATTTGAATTATTTACCTCGTACACAAAGGATGAGGTAAACTTCTTATCACAATGAGGTAAATTGAACTCGATATCTGCATCTAACGTAATGTAACCAACCTAAATTCGGTTCCGTGCTTTTATCGTGAAAGTAGTTAACTTCGACGTTTAACATAAATGTTTGGAATTTGTCGACTAACAATCAGTATGACATTGAGTTTCTACAAATTTTGGCATTCTATCAGTTACCAGAACATGTCGCAGCAGACACGTTATGCATCTTTACGAATCTGATTGTGTTGTTGTATAGTGTTGCAACAAACAAACTTACGGTAAATTAATATACGTGATTGAAAACTTCAACCTTAGCGTTTTCTTTATAGTAAGAGATTCGAATTATCAAGTTTTACTTGGTGTCAGAGAATAGGTTGTAGATCTGATGCAGTAGTCGAGTGGAATAATTCTATTTGAGAAGTGCGGATCGACTATATTGAACACCACAGGCAAGTTAAAGTTACGAAAGCGTTTTGTTCGTCGAAATCAATGAAACGCTGTTTTCGAGGGGAAAAAATTATGCTGGCCGTATCTACACACAATAGATTTTCGGCGGCTGTTATGAAAATTTCGAGTGTTTTGATTCAAACATTGAAGAATGATACCAAAGATAACGTTACTGAGGGGAGCATAATGTGCTTAATTTCCTGGTGTTAATATCAAAGCGATGCATTGTAAGCGGAATCGTCCGCAATTTTACTATGAATGATAGGTACCATTTTGCTGATCTTCAAAGCGTTTTCATACCTTTGAAGATCAAAGGTACGTATCTTTTAGGGACCTTTGAAGGTACGTAGAGAGTTTATTGAAATAGCAGAATAAAAAGCACGGGGGAACTGCCAGGCATCAACTGAAATCCTGCTTTGCCGAACACATGTGGCGTCGCATGATTGGGGACGAGAATCTGTCCCAGCATATATTTGATGGAACAAAGGGACACTTGGCCATTGGAAGTAACCATGTAGCATCGAAGGAAATGTTACGTGATTTTTAAGTTGAAATAATACAATAAGATAGAAATTCGTTCCAAAAAGCCACCGATTTGAAGGGAACGAGTGGTGGTGTCGGTATTTGATAAAATTACCAATATGAATATAACAATTGGAAAGACAATAAATTTGGTCATGATTTAGGCAACATAAAGAAAAAAAAAAGAAAATTAATTAGAAAAATCCAAAATAATATTTTAATTAATTAAAATATTGTAATGTTTATTTAAATATCTGGTATCATGTATATATGTTAATTAATTAACCAGAATTTTATTCATCATATCAATTTATTAATTCGAAGTAATATCACTTTATTCTTATAAGATAACGACAATAAGTAATAAATTTAATAAATCAATTTTTTATTTACTTATATTAGTCAGGTAATATATTTTTGCCGATAAGTTTGAAGATTAATACTTCGCTTCATAATAAAAATAAAAAAAATATTGTCCAATTGTTTTCATTCATTACAGTTTCAGGCGGAATCTGTTTTCGGTTGAAAGTTTTTCTGTATGATCGATAATTTTTGCTTTATTCCCTCACATATATCACCAGAAATGATTATTTCGTTATGCGCAAAAATCTTACAAAACCGAAAAATACCAATTTGTTTCTCCTATTTCTGTAGATAGCTCGGTAACTGTTCAGTTTAGAGAAAATATCGTTTAGTGAAATAAATTATGTTTTGTTGTTAAATTTTACACACAATATCATCGGTTGATATTCGAAAAAAAACATTATTGACGCAAAAATAGCAATTACTGTAGAAAAATATTAAAAAATATTTTGGAATAATTTTTTTCGAGTTTTTATATTATATATAGGGTCTTCAGATTTTGCCTCAAAGAACTTTTTGATATGATAAAGCAACACGCAAACTTCAACAAAATCGGTCTGACAGTTTTTGCACAATAATTTTGTAATTCTGATTTAAAAAAAAAAGATGTTTCCAATTTGTGTAGAGCCTGAAATAAAATCGCATATAAAAGAGCGCTCAAACTTTCAAATGAATTAAAAAATTAAAATCGATTAATTAGGAGAACCTACGGAAATTTTAACAAAATTGTCATATTAACAAACAAAAGTTTTTTTTTTTTTTAAGTTGATATCTTGTACGGTAAAACGTTCAAATATCATACTGGCAAGCGCGAATTAATGCTATATTAATTTATCAATTATAATTTAATTCAAAATTTGCACAATGGCAGTCAAATTTGGTCGGATATATCTCCGGAGATAATTAACGAATCGAATTTTTTTTTTTAAGAACTGTCTTTCAACTTGTTTAAAAGCAAAATAATTGCAAGCATATTTAAAAAAATCGCTAGATTCCCGTAATTAACCGATTTGAAACTTTCAGAAAGTATGAGTGCTCTTTAATATACGATTACATTTTTAAGTATCTGGTGATGTTATTTCAGGCTCTACACAATTTGGAAAAAATCGCATTTTTAAAAAATGTATATTGCGAAATATTGTGCAAAAACTGTCAGATCGATTTTGTTGAAATTTTGCGTGTTGCTTTATCATATCAAAGAGTTCTTTGAAGTAAGATCTGAAAATCCTATGTATAATAAAAAAACTCGAAAAAAAATTCCCCAAACCATTTTCTATAAAATATATTTGACAGTAATAGCTATTTTTGATCAATAACAACGTATATTTTGATTTTCAACCGATGATATTGTGTGTAAAATTTAATATCAAAACTTTTCCTCTCTCGATCTTTTCTCTAAATGAACAGTTACCAGATTATCTAAGGAAATAGGGGAGAAATGAATATTTTTTTTTCTTACATTTTGTTTAATAAAAATTTAACCACGTCTTTTTCAACTGGCGCATAACGAACAAATTGTTTCTGATGAAATTCGAGAGGCATTAGGAAAAACATTAGCGACCATATAGAAAAAGTCCAAATATACCCATTTTACAACAGATACCACCTTGACTATTATTCAAGCAGAAAAAAATTAAAAACTATCTTTTTTGATAATTTTAAAAATATCACATAAATTAAACCCGTATGAAACGGGGACCAAAAAATTAAATATATTATAGTAACTTTCTGAAAATTACTAATTTATTATGTATTTGGACTTTTCATTTACCAAACATTTTGTATGAAACAGCAATCTCAATCAATATGGGTAATTTTAGAACTTAAAAATCTGATGTATTATTTTTTTATAAGCTGAATAAGAAAATGTGTATAGTTATAAAAGCTGTTTATCTTTATTATTATAATTATGGAATTGATGGAGTCGTATTGAATCAAAGGGCTATTTTAAATTACTACTACATTAAATGGTTCGGAGACAAAAAATCGTTGAAATTGTTTTCATTTATTTTATTTTTATGTATACCAGGTTACAGAGTAATAGCAAAGTTACATAGTGACAACAGTATTCTGCAGAGATTCCAAGGCATTTGTGTGCAGTCTAGCGTGTGAGTGTTCTGGCGTGTGTGTAAATGTACCGGTAAATGTGTACAGACTCAGGCCGACCACTGCTAAGACGGGTGGTTAATTGAAATCCAACCACCAAATAACACCGGTATCCATAGTATAGCATTCAAATTCATATAAAAGCAACTGCCTTTACAAGCATAAGTGTAAATTATTTGTACTACATTACATGACTACTATTCATCAGAAGACAATATGCCAGCTAAATCTTTTCTTATGATAATTATTGTATTCTATATAATTTCTATTATTTACAAACTTTAGTTTTTCTTATTTAATTTAAAATCTCAGAACTTAAACATGAGAATATGGAATTGAGATTTTGCATCGCATTAAAAATACTATGCTTGATTGGGATTTGAACCTGGGATGTTCCTAATGCAACGCTCTTGGAAAAACTTTGACGTAGTTCAACCATGGTATAATTGCGATTCTTTTCATTATTGGTATTGGTATTGGTAGCAAAATGTGAAGATATGACTAGAGTAAAATAAGAAAGAATATTTATTACACAATTCCAGAAGAAAACTTTTAGAATTTTTTTTACCTTTCGAGCTTAAATTTGAGTAAGGTCTTTTTGCCCTTCCTAATCATATGTAAACATAGAGTATTATTATTGAAAAAAATACGTATATAATAAAACAAAAAAAAATATATATATATATTTTTTTTTTTTCAAAAAATATATATATATATATTTTTTTTTCATGTAAGCCTTTAAATTGAAAGGAATTATATAGTATAAAAATTTACGATATAATATAAAAAAAGTATGGAATTAGTTACAATAATAAATAAATAATAATCAGGGTTGTAAAATCGGACAAGATATAATAAATTTAATTTAAATAATAGGTACCGCAAAATAGGTTAATATAAAGACGCATATATGTAGTAGGATAAAATTTATTCGTAATTATTTTAATTGATCCAAGATTATTTGTCATAAAATAAGTTAGACTTGCATCAAATAAAAAGAACAAGATTAAATACAAATACATAAAATATATATGTATTTACATAAATAAATGCAATAATATTTTTATATTAATGCGTAACAATTGTGATAATATTTATTGTTAATATAAAATGTAACGTATACAATTACAATTAAATTTAAAATCAGATTCAATAAAGCATACACAACAGTAGCCCTAAATAAATAATAATATAATAGTATTAATACATTAAAAATTTATAGTACATCATTTTTAATTAAAATATTTAACCAAGGTCTTGTATTACATTATTCAAGACATTTTGTTGTTAAGTTGACCTTACCAATCAATATTTTTATTTATGTATTTAAAATGACTATATCGAATTTCCGTATCATTTAAATAAAACGTAGTTTATTTGTATTAAAGCAACACGTTAATTAAATCGGCTATATAACATTCAAAACGATAGAAAGTCTCAAGAAAAAAAAAATTATAGGTATAATACTGCAATCAAATAATTGTCGTTATTAAATTATAAAATCCAAAATATGAAAGAAAAAACTATAAGATATATTATTCGATTACAAAGTAATATAATATTATTAATTGAAATAAATAGTAGGCTTCAATATTTAAAAATTACACACGGGTGTAGGTATTTGCTTATTATGTAACATAAATAAAGAGACCTAAATGAATAAATTGCGGTTTTTAACGTTACATGAGCAAGACTACATGAAGAGGCTACTACTATATCACGCAATTAATTAAAAACAAGCAGCCGTCCGGTGTTTTGTCTTTGTTAAACAAAAGGAATATAATAAAAAAAAGGAACAATTACAGGTATTAAATATTAGTGACATAATGAAATAAAATTATAAATAATAAATAAATAAAAATAATTTATATGATATTTTTCATTGGAACAATATTTTAAGATTTTAAATTCTTCGCTACTTGTATATAAATATACTAAATAAATTTTCTAAGATGAATGTGATAGATTTAAATCGAGTATGTACAATATAACAAGTCGATGTAAATTAAAACAAGGGTACATAAATTATTTTTACGTACGTTACATGTTTCACAAAAAAAAAAGATTTAATCCTTCTTTAGGATAACATTTTATATAATCAAGAACATATATATATATATATATATTATAATAAAACCAATTTTAGAAAAAGAATTTACCACGGACCAAGACATGACTTTAAATTGCATTTAAAAATCTTAACTACGTACATTTGGAAAACCTCCAATTATAAATTATACAAAATATTTGTAATATTTTATCATTGAAAATTTTGCCGACAAATATATTTTCATAGATTTAAATAAAATCTAACAAAGAAGGTTTCATCGTAGGGAATACTCTCATATCATGGTATTCAGGAAGGTCCCATCATCCTCTAAAATGATTTGGATTACAAAATTATAATAAAACAAACTTAAATTGAAATACGGTAAGATAATAGCTGATCTGACTTTTCGAAGAAAATTACGGTATTATTTCAGTCTCACAGTAGGAATGTGAGATGAAAATGAATTTTTTTTTCAGGTATAAGGAGTATGAAAATACCATCTACTTAAATAATGGTTTCCTTAAAGGTCCATTAATAAAATTTTGGGCTCGAAAATTTCCAAAACTACGTGATCAATTTAAATGAAATTTAGATATACTATATATCTGAAATTGTGCATTGAAAATTAGTTCTTCGAAAAAATTTGGGCCGGGCAAGTTGGAACATTGATGTTTCTTCATCTGCGGTATCTCTTTTTTGAAATATTCAGCAATATTGTTCGGCGATTCAGGTAGCATCACCTACTTTGAGAGTCTTGATAACTGAGTACGTAATTTTTATCTAAGTGTTACGATGTATTTGTAGTGTTATATTTTTCATACGCGCTAGTTACTGTGATGAATTTGCTAAAACTTGATGCTTGCATGTAGGATTTACTAGTTAATCCAACATACGTAGTGCGAAATAAGTGCTCTGAAAATCAGTGCGTTTCTGAATAGTGAGGGTGTCGGAATTATTAACGTAGCTTCTTATTTATTCTTATTCTTATTCTTATTTATTCTTATTCTTATTCTTTCTTATTCTTATTCTGTTTTCTTATTTACTTCTTAATTCTTTTGCTTTGCAAAATTTTAATTTTTCAGTTAAAAACAAAGTAAAACAACGAAATGTCAGAAACTTTTGTATAAGGGTTAATATTTCTTTATGATTGTTATTTTCGGAATAGGAGAGGTTTAAATCTTCTATTTAAATTTTGAATACTTAACGAAATAAAATATATAATACTTAATAAAATAATATAATACTTAAAATATTAACGAAATAAAATTTTCTAATGTGTATATGTAATTTAATAGGCGTACAAGAAAATCATGTGGTGTCTTTGTTTGTAAAACCACAGAGATAAAAACAGTGTATATTTAAAAATTTTTGATTTAGAACTGTTGTAGCATTGTGTACCAACGATATATCATAAGTGGTACTTATTTTCATTGGTTTCAGAGTTATAGCCAAAGAAATTTTAATTAATGAAATATTTGGTTCTTACAAGGGTAAATCAACTTGTAAGCTCATCAGTTCAAATACAACTTATTTTTTATCTTTTTTTTTTTTTAATTTAAAGAACCGTTGTAGCATCTAGTTGTGTACCAACGATATATCGTAAGTGGTACTTATTTTCATTGGTTCCAGAGTTATAGCGAAATAAAATTTTAATTAATGAAATATTTGGATCTTACAAGGGGAAGGCTGATCGGTTCAAATCCAACTCATTTGTGCCTTTTTTTTTTAATTTAAATATATTGATTATTTATAATTATTAACCTCTGATTGTAAAATAATTTTTACATTAAATAACAATAAAAATATCAGAATTTTTTAATGACAAAATTTTATGTACTTTTCATTAAAAAAAAAAAATGTGTATATAGTTTAATAGGTGTACAAGGAAGTGGTGTGTTCCCCACATCAGATTTTTTTTGAGTTTATTTTTGTTTAAATTTGGCCCTTTTCTGGTCACAATACTAAGTTAAATAATAGTTTTAAAAGAATTTTTCCACATAAATACTGTAATTAGTATTGTACAACTTTTTTATTCCATTTTTCTTTACATTTGTCTTTAGGATTAAAATTAAAATAAAATATCAAATGATTTTTGAAACAAAAATTTCCTTCATAAGAAATACTAATTAATACATTAGTATTAATTATTACCTATAAAATATACAGAATGTATTTTTAATTTTGTTAACATCAAACATACGCAGGTCTTGTTAAATGGGTGGTAAAAAATTATTTTTATTATATTTGTTCTTTTGGTATGATGCCATTTCATTAAATTACCAAATTGCTTTATACTTTTGTTTTTTTAACAATCTCTGTTTACTCTACTGCACCTATATTTTGTTTTAAGAATTACTTCTTTGTGATAATTTATGCAGATTCTTATAAAACGATTCTGTATATAATCAGTAAATTTTATGAAATATATATATATATATGCAATTATTATTTCTGTTAGATACTATTTGTTGCATTATTATTATAATTGTTCTATTGTGATCACAGTCACAATATTATAAAATTATTTATTATTTATTTATTATAAAATAAAAACTATCTCCCTTCTTTTAATAACTAAAAAATATTTCCTGTTTCTAATTAATTTCTTTCGTAATTTTCTTAAATACGTTTATCCATTTATATTTCAAAATTGATATTTTTCACTAACAATCCATTGTTTTACTGCCAATAAAAATCTTTCTTCCATACATAGTTGAACGGGTTTTTTGTTCATTTTAAAACTTACGTTACTAAAAATCCTGTAAACGAGCATGGTTTTTCCTTTAAGAAACCTGAGCTCTTATTTTCAATTAGTTATTCAGTATCTAAAGAAAAAATAAGTTTTATAATATATTTAAATTTATGTAACAATTTTTTCTAAAAAAAAAAAAAAAAATTAAAGATTAAATAATATAATCCTTTCATGGTGAGTAAAAATTCCACTTCATCCGAGATATCTTTTTTACCTATTTTTCATCAATAAATATAATAAAAAATTATATGACGAAACTTTAAAATATTCGTTTTTGTTATATCTTTAATTTCAAAAAAAAATTCCGAACGTAAAAAAGATAAACAAAATACGAGACAAATGATAGATTAGTTTGTGTAAGACCACCCAGAAAGATAAAAAAGTATTTTCAAACAGAAATTAAAATTACAAATTAAAAAGAAAATTATTTTTATAAGATTAACAATAAATCTAAGAAAAAGATTACAAAATATATGATACCCTTAAAAAAAATTTTCTTAATTTAAATATATTTTAAATTTAAATTAATAAAAATAGACATTTAGTAAAAAAATACGACATAAAAATACTCCTAAAAAGAGTATATAATTTATAAAATCGAAAAAATATATGTAAAAAAAAGAGATGAACATTGTCTATCTTAAAATACTTACACTTTATCAGAATTTTCATTATTATTTGCATGTACAATAATATATCATTTGGACACAGTATTTTAAAAATAACAATGTATATTATTAAAAGTAACAAGTTTATATTATTATTTATTTGCTAAGAAGTAAGATAACGTAGTAAATTAGTTAAATATTATGATGTTATTTTTATAACAGACATTATTAATTCTTAAACATGATGTTAAAAGTGGGAAGGTGTGGTTAAATAAACATTTTGTTCTACGTACGATTAAACGTATGCCATAATATTGGTATCAGTGGTACAATGTAACATTGTACCACATAGAATATACTAGGTACAATGATTTGTCTTTTAGACCTACAGCGGAGATGATCTCCGCTTCACAGAACTTAACAACTTGTAGGGTATAGATTTAACAGGAATTTATAAATATATATTGAAAAAAAAATAAAATAAAATGATTTTTGTTTAATTTTATTACACTTCGTAACTGATTATTTCAGAATAAAATTCCTATTCACTTAGAAAAATACATTAAATATATATATATATATATATATATATAGATAGATAGATAGAGAGAGAGAGAGAGAGAGAGAGAGAGAGAGAGAGAGAGAGAGAGAGAGAAAGAGAGAGATGTTTTTAAATTATTCAATTATTAACCTTTCTCAAACTAAATAATCTACATGTGCAAGTACAATAAATTTTAACACTTTATACGCTAAAGAATTTTTGAGTTAACATTATATATACTTACAGAAATACGTTCCCAAAATATGTATGTATTTATACCGTAAAGAAAAATATTATATTCAACTTATCACGAATTAAAATTCAGTTCATTAGTACAACTGCGATCTCAGATTAATAAATATTTATCGCTTGGCTCAGGTTAATTAGGAGTGAAGTAGATTCCTCCCATTACATTCTTCAGTGAGCCAAACGTATTGTCATACATCATCTTACTAAGAAAACCAAAATACAGGATAAAAATACTAAATCGAAATAAAAATACTAATCGATTCTTCATTTACCATCGAAAATTTACTTACGTCTGTCATAAATAAGACTGGATTAAATAATGTACAGCAAGAATTTAATGAACATCAAAAAACAGTGTATTTCGACTCTAATCAGTGTGGGAATGTAATACTAGTAATACAGTGAAAAAATATGCTTAACAGAATAAAACCGAAGGCCAAAAAAAAGTTAACAAAGTAGTATAAGCTAATATAATTCTGAAGGACGAGATTTTATTTTTTTAACATACATGTCTGAGTACTACTAACGCATTACCGCACGATATAGTTTTAAAATTAAATAATATCTTTATATAAAGAACATGTTAAAATTAAATTATGAACGGATTCAAAGAATTACAGCTTTCACGTACACTTAATAGAAAACCTAGTATCCAAAACATAAATAAAAACGCCTTTTTATCTTGACCCTGCTGAAAAAACAAACAACGATATTATTTAATTCTGACGATATGGTGGTTATTTTTGAAACTCAGGAGGAGCTACGGAGAACAGTCGTAGAATTTGTTAATGCTGGTTACCTGTAAGCCCCCTGAAAAGTAAGGTTATATGCATTAATAAGTCAGCCGAGTTATGTGCTAAGATATAAATTTAAAACAGGTTAATAATTTTGAATATTTTGTTACACTGATTACATCGGATGGAAGAATGGATATGAAGTTATTAATTAAAATAATACTTAAAGCCAAATATTTGGAAGGAGAAAAGTTTCAAAAGAAGGAAAATTGAGGAGTTGTATAGCGCAGTTTTCTGCAGAACTGATTGCCTTACAATTTTACATAAAAATTGTTGGTAAATATCGTCTGGAAAAATGAAGTTTCTAAGGAGAGTTGCTAAGAAGAAAAGACTTGGAATTTGATAGTGCAAGAACAATTGAAACAAGAACGGTAATCTCCAGTACAGAGAAAGAACCGTGGAATGTTACGGTCATGTCCTTAAAATGAGGGAATGAATACGAAAAGAGGTATTAGAGGCAAGGAAAGAAGAAAGAAGAGGAAGATACTTCCTCTTCCCACGAGGAACTCATCCCACGCCAACTTCGTGTGGCGTGGGATGAGTTTTTGTCTGGAATAGCTAAGAAAACACCTTCCTTCATCGTATAATTGTTAGGCAACCACCCCTACTGATACCACAAGTGACTCCCTTTGCGAAAGAAGTTCACTGCAGACTTCACAAAACTAGGGCCCAAACGGCCGCATCCCTGCTAAATCGAATGGCACTAGCACCGAAATGCCTTCAGTGGATTGATAAATGGGGAATCGTTCGGGAGAAAGGCGCATATATTCAGCTAATCTCGCAAGGAATAAACACTTTCGAATCACGATGTACAACGGATTGGAACGTGATCCTAAATTCCATTTACCTTAGACTAAAATAAAATATAGAACCCCCTGACATCTTGGATGCCGTTCCGTTCCGTTCCTAAGACAAAAAAGAAACAGCATTCAGTATGTACAGAAAATGGAATTTGAACACAAATAGGTCATGTTATGGTTGAAGGATCCCAATGCCTAACAACAAAAGAGGATGGATAAATAAAGAAAAAAAGAATACCTTCGTAAAATGAATTTAAAAAGCTCAGTAACAATATAAATAAAAAAGTGGTGGTCTTTTATCTTGAACCAGCGGAAAAACCAAAGGTAATTTAATTTTTACTGTTTTATTTAGTTTCAAAATAAAGTTGTCCCTCGGCACGCCATTTTTTAGAACATACGATAAGAAAAGTACATTCATAGCAAATCATACTCAACTGTATTACAAAATATGAACTAGCTTCGGATCAAGTTTCAAGTTTCCAAGGCTTTATCAAGTTTTTATGATTATTTATACACAAGTTTCTGATTTCAAAGATTTTAAACTTGTTTATAACAGGCCTTCAATCAAATTAAAATTTATAAAATTACAAAAAATGTAATTTTTCTAAGGAATTACCAAAAAAAATCAAACGCTTCTTTCATTAATCCTTTTAGAACTTCAAAGAATTTGAAAACAAACAAATACGAACAATATTACAAATTGACATTTCAACAAATATTTTTGATAATTTTTCATAAGATATGAACAGGAATACTATTTAAAAATCGCGTGAATTTTTTTCTCACAAATGATTATTCTTATGGTATTTTCACTTAATAAAAAATTTATGAGACAATTATGCTAATCAAGAAGTCAGTTATCCAAGAATAAATGGTGTGATATATCACTATCCATTAATCCAGATTAAAATATATTTATGTACATAAATTTATATATATATATATAGTAAATATAATAATAATTGTAATATTACTATTATTTCTTTAATGGATAAGAGTCACCTACTTTCTACAATATGTACTACGTAGACTTTGCAATGTAGCAATATTTAAAATACCGCGGGTGACGTTCAGCTAAGTTATATAGTTGGCTTTATTTTTTGCTTAAAACAACGCTACTCATTTATAGTATAGTAATTATACACACGATAATATCATTTTATAGCACCTCTTTCTGCATTGCATACGCTTACATATATATTATCAATTTTAATCGTTAACCATTCAACTAATTTAATGAAAGAAAATTGACATAATTCTAGTACTTGATGTAAATGTATATAGGTATATACACACATTTTTTTTCTTATAAGACAATCCTTATAAGTACGTACATATAAATTTTTGATTAATTTTTTCTCTTTAGATTACAAAAGAGACCAGTAATTATTTATGTATAACTAATAATTTCTAAATCATAATTTATATTTTAACAAATATTTAACTTTTTGCAATGGTATTTAACACCTTATAATAAAAGATTAATTTAACATGCACCTTTTTCATAATATAAAATAAATACTTAAAACATATCATTTTCAACTTTCTTGCGTAAATATCACATAAAATAATATTTCATCCTAACAATAATTACTAACTAAAATTTTAACTCTAAAAAAAATATACAAATAAAAAAATTGTGATCTTTTTAAAACATGTTAAACAAGTTTGTATTACATGTTGTTTTTAAAGATGTAAAATGTGTTAATAAAATTAACATATCGATTAAAAAAAAAAAATTAAAAAAAAATGTTAACACCTTTATCAGTTTTATTGATCAAGGTTGTACAAAAGAAGATCTTTAATAATGTATTTTTCCTCTGCATTATTCAAAAAAAGTTATTTTTTTATTTTAAATATGTTTATTGATAGATTTATACAGTTTTATTTATTTATTATTTTATAAAATATATTTTAATTCGATTTTATAAAGAGAAGAGATTATGTATTTGGGAGGTGTATATATATATATATATATATATATATATATATATATATATATATAATATACATATTATATATAACCATAATATTCTACAACAATAAAACAATTGGTATAAATTATTTGTTTATTTTTTTAATACTATAAATGGTAAGTTTGGAACAAAAATTAAAGTAAACTGCCTGGGTTTTGCAGACGATCTAGCCCTCCTCCCAAACAACACAGAAGAAGGTAGTACCCAAATAGAAACACTAGAACAACTTGCTGAAAAATTAGGTTTGAAAATATACAAAAAAACTAAAATTATGGTCAGGGATCCACTATGCATTAGTCATGTAAAATAAAACGGTAAAAAGTGGAACTAATGGGAAAATTTAAATAACTAGGAGATACCATAACACATAACATCAATGACAAAATAAACTGGCAAGAAAGAACTGAGAAACTTAAAAAATCATTAATAACTACCCAAAACATATAGAATAAAAAATGCCTTTCGACAAAAACTAAAATCAGACATTACCAGACAGTAATTCTTCCAGAAATACAATACGCCAGCGAGACTCTCTTCGGACGATACACAATTGGAGAAGTAGAAAGGTTCGAAAAGATAGAAAGGAGGATATTCAGAAAATGCATAAAGAAGAAAAACATAGTAGAAGGACAGTGAAGGATAATCCCAAATGAAGAAGTATATAACATAATAACCCCACTAACAAATTTCTTCTGGAAAAAAGAATTTCATTCTTGGGGCACCTACTTAGAGCAGAAAAACCAAACTTTCAAGCCAAATAATTCTCTTATACTAGGAAAGAACAACAAAACCGAAATGGATAAAGGAAGTCCGAAAAGTTATGTTAGAGTTGAGAATCTCCAACGAAGATCTAATCACAAAATCTGGAAAATACAACAAACTAACTAATTAAAACTAATACGATAACATTTGAACTTAAAATCGAAATGAAATCCAACGGGGTGTATTCAGACAAGGACAGGCGCCAAAGATCAGAATGCACAACTCACACGATTCGGAAATAAGAAGAACCGATTACAAAATGGACTGATCCAGAAATTGAATTAAAGTGATCTTATGAAGTCGTAAAAGCAACCAAAAAAAAAAGTAGTAAGTTTACGAGCATTTCAAGAAAATAAAGCTTTGTGGATAAAAGACACTATCAAAAAGTAATTTTTTTTTAATTAATGAGTTATCAGGTAAAAATTTAAATTAAAAACATTAAAAAAGTTCCCGATCGGGAAAAATTTTTTTCATATATGAACTGCGTCAAAGAATGTTTTTTAACATCCTAAACGATAGTCCTCTAAATAGAAAAGAGAAAAAATTATTTAAAAATCACAACTTTAAAATTATCCTGAGTACATTTAAAAATTTGAAAAAAATAAAAATTTTTATCAATAGGAGAGCTAAACCCGTAGAAAGTGCGGTCTTTTACAAATTTAATTTTACAAACAATAATCGCAATCCAGGAAGAAATAGATTTGGTACATTGAAATTAAAAACAATGTAAAATTTGGATCATTATAAATAAAGAAACTGAAGGTAATCAAAGTTGGCTATTACACCGGATGATTCCACAATTTAAAAGCATATAAAAATTTCCTGAGATAATTTATAAATTTGGCTGAGATCTCAATTCATAGAAAAATCCATCATGTTTGTCACCCAATATTAACTTTGCTCTTTACGGCTTTCATTTGTAACGCAACTTTACTTTTTATATTTATTATTTATTGTAGAGTATTACAATACCATCTCTATTACAGTATACTATAGTTTTAATACAAAATTCTCGCTTAAAGTATTGACTTAATCTCCTTGTTTACTTATATCTTGTTTTTTTGTTACTACTACTTTTCCCTATTGATAATTGCTTAACAATGAAAGGTTTAAAATTGCAAGTATATTTTTTAAGAGTTTTGAACCGTACTCTCTTTTTTAAATTTAAAATAAAATTTTTAGGTTTGCTTGTTTAAAATGTTTACTTGTATACCATATAGAAAATATTAATAAAACATTGTATTTTCTAATGGTTTCAAATTCGGTAAACTTGTAAAATGGATTACAAAGCCGGATTTTGTGGACATTTTCCTTTTATTTATAAGTAAAATATACCCGAAATCCCGAAAACCTTTACAAAGTATAATTTAATTTATAAAAAAAAAAAAAACTTTTAAGACAAGTTTGTATCAAATTTATTTATTTATTTCAATTTATTTTATTTCACACACACACATTCATAATCTGCCAACCGACTCAATAACAACTCTGTAAAAGGATTCAAATTTGTTTTAGAGAATGTACAAAGTATTTCGTCTTACACAACTTCAAAAGAGAGATATTAACAGTTTGTATTGCAGATAAGAGACTTTATTTTGATTTCTAAAGTTGTTTAAATAACTAACATCAAATTTTAAATATTATGGCCTTAACGAAGGATGAATATAACAGCTATTATTACAACAACAAAAAATTACAAGTTATTTTAAGTATCTGGAATTCATATATGTATAGATATATATTTCAACAAATTTTAGCAAGATATCTTCTTTCAATGTTAAATTTTTGAAATAAAAAAAAAATAATAATAAAAGAAAAACAATATTTTAACCATTCCTCTTGCTAATGGAGATATGCTGTAGACGGATCAGTACTACTGTCAGGTATAACCCACACACAAACACACACAGGTGCATACACAAACACATGGATAAAAACATATCCAAAATTCAATAGTCATCTATCTTTTCGGTGACAGGTAAACATAACGGAAGAAGAATGAAATGTTATAAACCTATACTTTTAAATTGTTTAAATGTAGCCCACTAACAGGAAAACATGTTACCTTATATCGAAATACATGTTTTTTTCCTATTATACTTAAGTTTTTATTTAAAAATTGCTTATAATGTATATTATTTTTTAATCTTAGAAACGTTTATTTGTAAGATTTTTTTTCTTATTTATTTATCTGTTAGCATTTACAATCAGTACTTCAAAGTGGACCGAAAGTAAATTTGATTAATGATAATTATGCGAAGAGAGATCTCCGACGAAATCCCTCATTAAAGCATTTCAACACCTCAAATATATAAAAAGCACTTGTGGCCTAAGTAAAGTTCAATACTTAACATAGCATTAGAAATAAATCACAGGTAGAAAAAAAAATTAATAACAATGTCATCAATACGTATATATGAAAATAACACACTATAGATAAAACAAATATTCGTCGGTAAATAGAACTAGTTGTAATTTATACAATATCAAAGTGAAGTTCACTATAGTGATAGATTTATCCTGTATTCCAACTCGTAGGTTCCTTCTCCCGGTCAGTCCTCTGGTTACATCTCCAATGTCCAGCATATGGAAATGTTTTAATCCCCTAAATTCATCGCTGTTGTCCAAAAGATTTACTACAAGATAATTTTCATGTTTGTCTAAAATATGTTTGTACTGCGAGCTAAATTTTGGATCTCTTCGTAAACAGATGGTAATCCTAGATAATCATGAATGTTTCGACCCCTAACAAACAACTGTACCTTTGATATGATCCTCATCACTTTATTTTGTAATTTTTGAAATACTTCATTATCACTGTTACTTGTCGTATCGCATAGCTGGATCCATACGTAAAGATAGGTTTAAAAAAAACTCTGTAGATCAACAGTTTATTAGAAAACTGGGGAATCCACGAGTGTGACCTTTGAAAAGTTGAAACAGGCGTATGGGGAACATTGCTTATCAAGAACATAAGTTTTCCGCTGGCTCAAATTACTTTTGGAAGGCCGACAACACCTTGAAGATCAACTTTGGTCAGTGAGACCTTCAACTTCAAAATCTAACGAAAAGTTCGAGCGTGTGAGGGTTCTTGTGAGATCAGACCGTCGTTTAACAATAAGGATGATGAGTGAACAGTTTACCGTACATCAAATTTTGAAAGACGATTTGGACGTGCGAAAGGTTTGTGACAAATTCATGACAATACCTCGAGTCACACGGCCATTTCCATCACGGAATTTTTGACCTCAAAACGCATTCCTACGGTTCTTCAACCCCCGTATTTGCCTGATTTGAGTCCCTGTGATTTCTTCCTTTTCCCAAAATCAAAAAAATGTCTTAAAAGGACGTCATTTTGGAACTCTGGAGAACATTCAAAAGACTGTGACCGAGCAGTTAAATGCCCTACCAGTGAGAGAATCATTAATAAAGTTTTTAAAGGAAGAAGAATGAACATTTTAGAAATAAGTTGAAAAGTAACAATAAAGCTATCATAAATGAACTGATTAACAATCAAGTGGATGTTCTTTTTATGAAACTCAATTTACTGAAAACAGGAAATAGATAAATAAAATTAAAAGATCTCTGTAAGCATTAGTAACAAATAAACAAGGAAAAGGCCAGGTAACACATGACGTCAGATATAAGCAGAAGCGTTGAATAAACGCTGTATAAAGATTAACGGAAATTTAAAAGTGTCACAATTAATTTTGACAATGGAGTGGTGCCGAAACACGTCAATAAATGATAAAAAAATGAAGCTAAGAAAAATAAGTAGTATTAAACATAGAAACTATAGTGATCTTAGCAGAAAAGATAATAGTAATTATTGTATAACGACAATTTTAAACCTATCTCGTTCAAAATTTTAGTTGGAAATTTGATTTATTCAATGATAAAAAATGAAGCTAAGAAAGATAAGTAGTTTAAACATAGAAACTATAGTGATCTTAGTAGAAAAGATAATACTAATTTGTGAACATTATGAACCAGTATAATTTTTAAATTTATATAAATAGATAATCAATAAGAATTTTTTTCAAATCAAATGTTGAAATTAATTTTTATATTATAATAATTTTTTTTTTCAAATTTTGTAAAATCTTTAAAAAAAAATCATACAGTGATCTGATTTTCTGCTGAGAATTCGGTGTCTTTATTGCTTTGAGATTATTTTTTTTATCTGGCTTTAATATATGTGACTTTAGTTGGACGACTTTAATGTTATGTGTATTATTTGTTATCTCTGTTTTTTATTGCTTCCTTTGTGTCATGAAAGATGACGAATATTATTAATATTATATTTGAGGTGGGTTATGTTTGGATGGTCTCCCAACACGTTACTCCTAGCCATAGATTTTACTTATGGTCGCAATCCTTTTGGCGACCTATTATAAAAATAAATTGCACCAAAAAATACTAACATTTTTAACATATATATTATGTTATATATACTATATATATATATATATATATATATATATATATATATATATATATATATACTAACATATATATATATATATATATGCTGTTCTTCTCTTTAGCACAAATTACTGAGTAGTATTTTTCAAAGAATTTTCAAATGAAACCAGTTGAGTCCTATGAAAATTTATTATATACAAAAAAATAAAAGTAATTCACCTTATTTCCCATTCTGATTTTACATAGCGTGTACAAAATTACTTTTCAATAATATTATAAATTTACCTAGTATCGATTAAACTTTTGTGTATTGAACATTAAATAGCAAGTCACAAAACTTAAACCACTAATGTTCTCTTTAACTTATACAATACGTTATAACATGATAATACGTTTTTTTTTTATTTGAATCAGTTTTGTAGAGTGTTGGAAATAATATATTTATCATATGAATTAAAAGTACAACTTACAATGAATAAAAGTGGCAAGATTTATTATGTACGTTTATCGATTTAAATTCTCTCGTATTCTAGTATGATTATTTTATGTAAAGTAACGTGAAAAAGATTTAAATTAGTTAAACTATGTTACTACGCAAGGAAATAATTCTAGAATGTCTTTATATTAGTCAATTTCCTTTGTTTTTTATTTATTAGTAATGATTTTGTACGGAAACGTGATAAACTGGGTGTTAGGGAAGGTAAATTTTAATAATATATATTTACTTTTAAACGAAACAAGATATTATTTTAATTAATTTATAACATCCTAACCAAACACACTTAAAATTACGTAAAAAATGTATCTATATTGGAATTTACATTAGTGGAACACAATGTTGAATATTTTAATTTTTAGAACGACTGAAACCAAAATGAGTAATAAAAGTTAAGAGTGAAATATTTGAAATGTAATCTTGTTATTCGGGTAGGCGTTAAAATTCTTTAATGTAATAGAGAGATTCTGTCTTAAAAGAATAAAATGTGCGTTTGTAAAATGGATGTTATGTATTACATTTTATTTGTGAATGTGTTTAAGTATTAGTAAGTGATATCTAAATGAAACACTAAAAAGTTTATGTAGTTTTATATTAAAAGCAGTTCGTTGTCTATCTTTTTATTCTGATACGGTTTAAAATAGGTATATGAAATGCTTACAAACCATGAGACCACTTAACATAATTTTAGATAATACTGATAAAAGCAAGCCTTTTTAATTATACCACTTAAAATACATATATATCCATTATCTGTTCCGCCTCACTTTACTTGATACGGACCCGACAAACGGCCATAAGAACTCGTTAAATTTTAATTTCGATTGACAATTTTTTTTTTATAAATGTTATCCACTAATTCATACCCACACAGTTTGTGTCAATTACATGTAATTATCTAAAATTTACATTATATGTATGTAGATATACATATATAAAACTAACGCGAAATACCACTCATCCACTGATCACAGAATCCGCTTGGATATTTTTTTAAAATTTCAACCCTACGAACGAAAAAATATTAAAAAATCCGATAAAGTTATTTATAATTTTTAAGACAGTCAGAAAGTAGGATCTGAGCATTTTTATTTAATTTCAAGGTTATTATTCTGGTTAGTTATTCGATATATATCCATTTCCGATCTTTTTTTCATAATCAGAATATACGTTATCTCTATGCTAAATAAAGAATTTATGATGGTTTTATGCCTTGATTGTACTTTCTCAAAGTAATCGCTTTAAAATTGTATCGTTGCAAAAAATGAAATTTAGATTCTCATTATGAAATTTATTTTTATGATATTTATGTATTTGTATGATTTTTATGTATTATCTCGTTGAATAAAAGAAAACCACATTTGTTTTAGAGCAAACCAAAATAAATTTCCACGGAGAATACGCGTTTTTCTTTTACATAATTATTACTTCTATACCACTTCAATGATTTACAGTATATTTTTAATTAGTTATTCAGATTTTTTTACAAAACTAATCAATTATTTTATACAGTAAAATCTCCTTATTGGCGGTGGTTAAAGACCGTAAAAATTGCCGCGAATACAGAAAACCGCAATTATAGAACGGAACTAATACTAATTTAAGGAAGAATGGTTAAGTTCTATGTAAAATGAAAAAGTCATGCGTACTTACTTAGGGCGATGTTATTGATGAAATAGACGGCAACATTAATTATAAAAACTGGTTTAGTACAGTTCATAGGTACACTACACAAAAAATATTTAACAAAATACAGTATATTTCCTAATTTACTCGTAAACACTTGCCGAACTGTTTGATTTAAAAACTCATTACGGTACGGACAGTATTTAAACCTCCCGGGTTGGTCTAATGGTGAACACGTATCGTCATAACTGACGTACTTCATAACCTAAGTCATTATTGTAAGCAAAAATTTAATTATATAAAGGAACTTACCTTGAAAAAAATTTATTTTCTGAATTTTACTGTAAAACATTACTATAATATTCTTGTAAATGTTAACGTAGAAAAGATTAAGGTTGTGTGATGTCACATTAATGAGTCTATATTGTAAATAATTACATTATTCTACGCTTGTAATTCTAAACAATGGAACTCAGGGTATTCGATAGAGTTCATTATATATCTTACAATGAAAATTTATACATTTCTACCTTCTTGGATTGGTGTAGTCTTGAAAATCAAAGTATGATTAACGTGTTAGTTAATTAAGCAGTACATCGTAATACTTACAGAATAAAAAAAATGAATTACGTATTAGTTATTTGGTTTTTAAGCTTACATAAATTGACTGTTACGTTTCAAAATTGTAGGAATTATATAGAATTCTAATTTCAGCAATTTGCACAGATTTTTACCAAGATAAAAAATGTTCTTAACGAAAATTTAAAACAAAAATTATGTGTTTAAATACTGTAAAATAAAATCAGTAGTATCTATGGAAATAAAATTTACATAAAATGAAAAATATCGTAACTTTATTTAAGTTGTATAAAGAAAATGTTTGAGATTATTAATAAAAAAACAAAAAAAAGAGATATACATTTTTTTAAATTTACATCACGAATATTACATTACAGAGGGTACAAAAAATAATTTCGGGGTTTTAAAGCTATGAAATATCT
The DNA here is from genome assembly GCF_047948215.1 of Lycorma delicatula. NCBI lineage: Eukaryota > Metazoa > Arthropoda > Insecta > Hemiptera > Fulgoridae > Lycorma > Lycorma delicatula. The sequence goes on along the minus strand of NC_134464.1, from coordinate 48,579,377 downwards.
CTTAAATTTGAATTACGCTAATGAATCACAAATAAAATGAAAGAGAATCTTTTACAGTTTATTTATACAAGTATTCAATGTGTGCATCTATCGTCACGCAGCGTGCACCAAACCGTTACGTGACTTCTTTCCTTAATTTAACCAGCATATCTGGAGTAATGGAAACAACAGCAGATTTAATTCTGCGCCTCAAATTGGGTAGATCAGTATGTAGTGGAAGCACATAAAAAAAATCCTTTATAAAACTCCAAAGAAAAAAAATCACATGGGGTTGGATCGGGTGACCTGGAAGATTACCAGGTCCATTTCAACCAATCAAGTTGAGTAAAACGTCATTCAACCGATCCCGTACAGAGTTATGCCAGTGAGAACGCATTCCAACTTGATCCCAAATAAAATTTTCTGGTCCACCTTGATGTTGAGGAAATAGTTGTGTATGTTGAGTATACAGGAAATAATCGATTCCTATTACACTTACTTCAGTGAAAAATAATAGCCCGCGAACTTTCCTTTAGGGTATCGCACGAAAATATTTTATTTTGGGAAGATCCTATCGCATTGTAAGAGTATTTGGGGATTCTCCAACTTTTCTACTAAGACAAAATGATGACTCATCATTTAACAAATTACGATCAAGAAAGAGACATTATAATAGATTTCGATTGTGAAATCGGCAAGCACAGCGTATTCGGTAGATTTCATGGCCTGTTACAACTGTCAACGTTATGAACGGATATGTAGCATTTCCTAAAGACATCCAAACTGTTATCATCGGCATTATTAGTTCGCGGTTGACCTTCCAAGACTAGAAGGAAAGATCCCCTGACACGTTCAAAATATTTTTTTCGACACATCGGTTGTCTTATACTCTTCCCTTCAAACAGACATCCGGTCGTTTCAAAATGATTATGCCGATGAATGTTATTGTCACTCAGAAGATCATAGTTAAACTTACAGAACGTAGGCTGAACTATAATTGCAGCAAATTACAAAATCAGGAAGGGTTTGTGTTCATAAGTCGCCATCATTGCCAGTGGAACTGTCAAGCGGATAGATCGGGAATCAAATATATTGCTACGTGTGCGCAACTAAAACTGTACCATTTGATCTCTGATTCTAGCCTTAAATCAACAGTGTACACCTCGTCCGAGTGATATAACAAATTAAACCGTGACATTCTTTTTATGCACCGGTACATTAAATTAATTAATTTATCCCTAATTTTGTATTTCTATATATATATTTTTTTAATGCAGTACAGATCGAATTAAAATTCAGAACGTCCATTTCATTTTGAATATATAACACACGATAAAGAATATTCGAGAATGATAATAACAAGCGTGGACTATTTTAAAAGTTTGTGTTTGTCAGTATAATTCTTTGTTATATTTTACATTTATATTTATTACTGTTACACTGGTTATAAACAAATTTTATATAATTCTTTATTTACTGTTAATTATGTGAGGTTTGAGAGCAAAGTGAACATTAGGGATTAGGTGACGTCGTTCCGTGTACTTCTTTCTTTTTCCTGTTTAGCCTCCGGTAACTACCGTTCAGATAATACTTCAGAGGATAAATGAGGATGATATGTATGAGTGTAAATGAAATGTAGTCTTGCACATTCTCAGTTCGATCATTCCTGAGATGTGTGGTTAATTGAAATCTAACCACCACCAAAGAACACCCGTATCCACGATCTAGTATTCAAATCCATTTAAAAATAACTGGCATTACTACGACTTGAACGCTGGAACTCTCGACTTCCAAATCAGCTGATGTGGGAAGACGCGTTCACCACTAGACCAACCCAGTGGGTTCGTTCCGTGTACTGAACTTAACGTAAGATTTCAACACAACCTAACCAAATTAAAGTAAAGCTCGATACTAATCTCGTTTAGTTAACATTAAATAAACAAATTATATATACAATTATACGGTTGACCGCATGTACTTTATTGGTAACCGCATACTAAAGTAACTCCGTTACATTAATAGGTTAATTTGAAACATTTTTTAACAGAAAATTAAATTTTAGTCATATATTTTATCAGGTTAATTCTACTTAATATAGAATTATAGAGATGATAAAAAAATTGTCTTAAAAAGAGAAAAAAACATTAGTAATATTCGCGCTTCGTTAAATTTCGATCATAAACTGATTAATGTTTTGCATTAGCTGTCCCTATATTGGCCTCAAATTTTAAATTAAGATCTGTTTTGTTATTTCTCTACTGTATTAAATAAAATAGTATTATTACAGTGGATCAAAATATTACCCAGTCTTACATCTCTGTACATTTTGAGGTATGGAAAAAAAAGGGCAATGATGTATGTGTATGGTTTGTATGAATTCCGTCTATTTTTAAAAATATTTATGTGTAATGGGCAAACGTATATCATACAGTATGATTGGTGATCATATGAAGCATTGACTTTTATGAAATGCAAACTAGGTATATAATTCTCACTATTGATTCTGAAAAGAATGAATTTAAATGAAAATTTTACTTTTAATATTTTAGGTTTATATTAAAAAAGATTTATTTTTTAATCTTTAAAAGAATTTAAAAAAATAAATATTTTTATTCAAATACTAGTTTACGAGCACTTTACTATGAAATTTCTAAAAGCTAATAATACTGTGCGATTATTTTATTGTGCACATCGTGATAATATTCTTTATAATTCCACTATAGAGTATAATATAGAGATACTCAGGTTTGATTTGATTAATGATATCAATCAATTACTGCTATAAGACCAGTAATGTCTTATAGCAAATGTTGAAAATGTTCATAGATTCCCTGAAGGTAGCTTCGGTCCTTCTCTCCATATTTTTTGACACCTTTCGTAGGACATCAGGGCTAATGTAATTCATCTCTGCAGTAATGGATCGCTCCAGGTCTTGTAGAGTATGGAGGTTTTCTCGATATACCTTTTTCCTGTGCCTGTGGGACATCAGGGATAGGAAAAACCATTGCTTAAAAGAGCAGTGGCCAAAGAGAGAGATACTGACTGCAGGAGAGAAGAATGTTGTTAGTCAGGCATTAGTAAAACCAGCAAAAATTTTATCTCCCACCCCTACACGTTATATTAGGTTTATTCAAAAATTTTGTTAAAGTAAATTTTGGATCGTAGTGCAGGGTTTTAGTTTCTAAAAAACAAATTCCCTAATATGAGCAATGCTAAATTAAAGGAACGTATATTTGTTGGACCGCAAATAAGAAAACTAATGATTGATCCGGTGTTTGAAGATTGAATTGGAGGTTTCTTGCTACATGGAAATCATTTCTAAATGTGGTAAACAACTTTGTTGGGAACCATAAAGCCAGTAACTTCAGAGAACTTGTGAGTGAACACCTAAAAAACTATAAAGAACTTGGGTGTAACATGTCACTCGAAATCCTTTTCTTATATTTATATTTCGATTTTTTTTCTAAAAATCTCTGCGTGATTAGTAATGTTCATGGAGAACGGTTTCACAAGAAGATATCTACAATGGAAATACAATATTAGGGAAAATCGAACCCAAAAATGTCAGTTGACTACTGTTGGAATCTAAAATAGGGATCTACGAACAACAAATTAAAGTAAAAAATCCAAAAGAAAGTTTTAAGGTGAGTACAGAATGCGTGTATTGTCATATTACGTCAAACATACATTTTTTTATTTCAAACGAAATTTGTTTCAATTACAAAAATACTAAGGCCGGTACAATAATCTATTAACATATAAGAAATCAAAATACTATGAGAATCACCCATTCACTTTCATTTAACAAACAAAAAATGAAATTTCGTTGACCAGTGTTAATCAATAACACTGGTAACTGGAAAGATGTTTTTTTTTATATCGCTACTCCTCCGGGCCGGACCGACAATCGAGTATAACTCAGCCCAGGGGAGTATCCATAAAACTCTAGTCCGTAAAACTCTAACAGGCCTTCCTGCCTACCAACATTACGTCCGGCATGACACGTCGGCCCGCCGGTTAGAGCTCATCTTCTTGCCTGCCTCAAGCTGCCGGAGAAAGCTAACCAGGCCCGACTATGTGGTTCCTGGGTCTCATTCTAGAAGCCGGGATTCGGTCTTGACGCCCCTATTTCAAACGGAGACATCCCTCAAGGGGCATCCCCACCGGGACTCGGTCTTTTTCCACAACGGGGTACGGGAGTCCCCTTAACTCATCACTACTGTCCATTCCTGCAAGCACAGACGAACAGTAGCTCTGCAGAGGGCTGGGGCCCTCACCACCATGTCCCCTCATGGTTACCTCCATTCGCCCACGCCCGGCATCATATAGCCAACTGTAGTATCTGGCGTGATCCACTCTAAGTGCCACCCCTTCCCCTTCTTCAACTCCACCCATCTTGGGCAAACAAAATTAATTTTTTTTTATTTTTGGAACTTGTTAAATCATTACTGGGACGGTAGCAGCTTGACACTTATCAAACATTTTTTTTCTATTGGCTCAACTTTGCACAATTTTAGACTTCTTTTGTTTTTCAAAATTGTTTCATTTTTCCCCTATGTTTTTCTCTTCTCTCTTTACTCCATTTTAATTTGTCATTTTTAGTTTTTGGCTTTTCTGGAAATTTAGACTAATCTATTACTTATTTAAATGTGTTTCTATTTTCAGTTATTCTTCTGAAATATTTAATATTTTTAAATCCTTGTCAACTTCTAAACCATGCAATTTTTGTTTTTCTGTTTTTAAAGTATGTAAATAACTACTTAGTCTGTCCTCATCTATTCTGTATAGATGTCCATAAAATTTAAGTCATCTTTTTCTTAGAGTAGTTTCTGTTGTTTCCAAATTTCTATAAATTTCTTACGAGCTTTTAAGCTTCTCACCATTGACGATTTTAAAGTCGTGAACTTTTCCTAATATTTTCTTTTCCATTTTAATTATGGTTAATTTTTGAAATAAATTTTTAGTTAACTTGTGAAGGGAATTTTGCAAACATTCCGTTCCGTATAGGATTTCTGGTAAAATTATGTTCTGTAATGTCTAATTTTCACATTTTTAAAGGGATTTTTTCTTAATAAGAAAAAATCCCTTATTAAGAAAAAATTACTTAGGGGTTTTTTGTTAAATGAAAAGTCACTCACATATTTCTAACTCAAGTTTTCATTCCATCTTTTTCCTAAACATTTGGTATTATCATTTCTCCCAGATATTTAATTTTATTTGTTCTTTTAATTATTTTATTTTCTGAAACTTTGATTATTTTGTTTCTATAAATTTTACTGTTGGAGAACCATTCTATCTTTTTAAAGAAGATTTGTAAACCTATTTTATTCGCACATTTTTTAATTCTTGGATTTTTATTCTTGCTTCTTCTTCATTTTTAACCAGAATTACTAAATCATTTGCAAACCCAAAGATGTTTACGGGGATGAATTTTTCTTATCGTACTTTTAGATTCCTTTGAATTTGCAGTTCTAACCTTTTTGTAGTTCTTCAAACATTTTTTATTATGTAATTAAATATACATAAATTACGTAGTTTTTAAACAAGGAATTATTTTATTATTGAATTTAGTTTTTATATTTCTGTTCATTTTACATTTTTATTAGTATTCATAATATTTATTTATTTCAATTTTTTTTTATGTTCTCCGAACAACATTTTAAATTATTTGACAAATAAAGTAGTACCTGTTTTATACTATACATTAATTATAATGTATCATTAATGCAATAATTTATTTTTATTTATGTAATTGTGTTAATTTTAAATAGTCAATACAATAATATTTATAATATAAAAAAATCTTTGATATATTAAAAACAAATATAATGTATATATCATAACTTTCTTGAAAGTTAAACAAGTTTTAAACATAAAAAAAATTAAACTTATATTAGTGAACATGACATTAATCGCTTTTTTAAAACGAATTACGAATCGTATAAAGCCATACGTAGTGCTCTAGATTTAACTAACCTATGGTCAATCACCTGTCTTAATTATTACATTAATTAACATGTTTCTATATGTTAACATAAAATATATGAAAGCGTATATGAATAAATATAATGCAGGCAGTCATCTATTGTCAGTCATATGAGATAATTTTATTCTTTATCGTTTTACTTTACTTTTTTATCCTCTTTCCTTCTTTTACTATACCCATCATCCTGTATTTCTCAACTACGTTCTGTCTAATTTAATAGACTACAACTGTTCGCGGCGTCATCAAAGTTTTATATCTTACCTTACCTCAGTCATTAGACAAAACCTACTCTACATATTATACATATATATATATATATTTACAGTTTAGTGTGTAACTGTTTTTAATTAACAAATCCCAAACAGAAATTAAAATAAACACATTAAAACAGACACAGACATATTTATAAATAATAATAATGTGTATATATATAACACAAAACACACACACACACAAATTAAAATGAATGATGTAATATCTTTTTTGGCGAAATGAATGAAATAAATAAAGAGTAGACGATAAATAAATGAATGAACTACCTACGTAAAACAATTAGAAAAACGGGCCCCACACATGGCTTTCTAAACTAAAAACATATTATGAACAACATGTTTGTTTTTAACTACAATTTAAATTAAGTTATAACTTGTTTAACATTAGTTATATTTTATCCTACATATAAACTTTGTAACTGTTTGCAATATTTATAAATAATACATATATGAAAAGTATTTTTAATACATTAATTAAAAATCAATTTCATTTATTTAATAACGGTAAATATATGAAATAATATAGTTCATAAACACGTCTAAAAATTAACTAAACGATTTGCATACATATTTAAAAATAAAGACAATCTATGCATTCAAGCAGAATCATCTGACAACTCATGCATACCTGTAGTATTTATAGCATCAACACTTCAATACATAGTTTGACATCTGATATTTATATTAATCCTTTTATGTTACGTACAGGTTGATTCAGAAGGAAAGGGAGAGATCATTTGTGAACTGATTCTAGTCGTTGAAATGAGCAAAAAAGTTGATATAAACGTATTTCCGAAAAAGCTTTGTTAAAATATTTCGCTAGTAGATAATCTCTAATCAATAAAGTCAATTATTGATAATAAATTGAGAGTTTTATAATGTTTAATTTAAGAAAAAATAATACACACAGAAAGGATTGATTTAAATTGATTTTTTTTCGGTTTAAACCACTTTTTTTTTGGTCTGTTAATTTGAACATTTTTCGTGAAATATGTGGGTAAGATAAAAGTAAATTTATGTTAAAATAATTTATTGTTATTAAAGTAAATTATTATTTTTATGTGGACGAATAAAATCAAACATATACCTGAGTCACACTAGTTGTGATCTTTTTGTTATTAATTATATTAAGACCCACTTCATCAATAAGTAAGTGATGACTAATCAAAATTAATTAAGAATGTATCATCTATTGTTAACATCAGTTGCAGTCTGTAACGAATTATGATACAAATGCAAGTGGTACCTTTATAAGAACATACCTGAAGTACAAAGTGATGCAGGAGGAAAAGTAAATATTATATGAACTAATTCTTGAGCTTGAAATAAAGGAAAAATTTCATTCAAAACTATTTCCAAAACATTTTATTATCGAGTTAGGGCTAGGAAAGATTTTGCTTGGATTTCAGTTCCCCTTGGTGAAATGAGGTTATACTGAAATTTTTAAGGCATTATTTAAGGAATAAACTTGAAGGTTTCTTTTGTTCATTGATCTAAAAAATCGAATGAAATAACTCCCAAGACTGTATCTTCCATAGTTTTCATGATATCCAATGTAAAATAGAAAAATTCGGTGACGAAAACTATGTTATTTTTTAGGTTTGAAGTACAATAACTTTGTAAAATTACAAAATGCGTAACTTTTATTAGCAAAAGAAAATTTAATTCTCAGAAAACTGATGTAATAAACAGTGGCGTATAGTATAGGCACTATGGAACTACAGCACCCCCGTATTCCCACTTGACATTATCGACAACATTTAATATAATGAGTCCTTTTTCTGTAATTCTTTCTTTATACTTGTACAATATACAATCCTTAAGCTTAATGTCAGTAACCATCCCTCATTTTATGAAAAATTTACAAAAAGCTTCGTATGGAACTGTTCGCTTCACAGTTTTGAGTGGCGTGGTGTTTGGCTGTTGTGCGCTTGACCACATAGGAAGCTGCACGCGAGGCTGCGAGGGAGAGAGACTACTGTCGCTACCGCAGTGCCAACCCTGGCGTGCTGGTGGAAGGTAGTTTTTTTTACTCCGCGTGTGTATGGATCCGTTCCTTGTTCGTTCCCTTTTCTAGTTTAGCGTTGGAAGGAATGTGAAGGTGGTTTAGTTTTTTTTTTAGTGTGATCAAAAGATGATGGAAAGCAAGGGCTCTTTAATTGTCAAATCTGTCCAAAAACATGCTGAAAGGGCGAAAGAGAAGGTAATTAGTAAAAACTAATTATGTATTTGTTTCTATGTAAATAGAAATTTAAATTAAGCAACATTGGACTATAGTGTATTTAAGCGGACATTTTATTAAGTTATGATCTGATAATACTAAAAATTTTATCTGTATTGACATTTTATTTTTTATTCGCTTAAATATGTGTACTGTATTCTTGAATGTGATAGCATAAGATTATCTTGCTTCCAGCTATTCTATTTGTTTCATTTTTTCGGTCTTTATTTTACAGAAAACTTTGACCATGGTCATGAAAAGGCCTAAGAACCCCACTAATATTAGTTACGAGTCGCCACTGTTTCTCATAAACTTTATTACTAATATAGTTCATGTGAAAAAAAAGAAAAAATCTTCGAACTTCGGCTGAAGACCCACTTTTAGTTATTTTATTTTGTATAATATATTTTAATTATTATATTGTTCATTTATTTCACATGAAATGTTCAAAACGTAATTTAAATGAGAAGATTAAAAGAGGTATATAAATATATATATAAAGAAAATTAAATATTATAACTGTAATTTGATGAGGTAATAAAAACGAGTAGTCCCTACACATTTTTAATTTCTATGCGCATTGAGTAAAGCATTGATTTTCAGAGTATAACACACTACAAAATTTCGATAACCTAGTAGATCCTACACACAAGCATCAAGTTTGAACTCGCTGACGACTGTGACTTACTACATAAATTTTCACATAGACAACTTCAAAAATACTAATACAGTATATATAAATTTCAATGAAATTGATCTAATAGTTTTGTTGATAAAAATCAACAAAACTATTAGAGCCACAAAATTTTATACATTAATGGTATTTTCAAACAAGAACAAAAGAAAAGTAATGAAATGTAGTAGAAATAACAAAGATGGACCACTGAATGTGAAAATAGGAGGAGAAAAGATTATGGAGGTAGAAGAATTTTGTTATTTGGGAAGTAAAATTACTAAAGATGGACGAAGCAGGAGCGATATAAAATGCCGAATAGCACAAGCTAAACGAGCCTTCAGTAAGAAATATAATTTGTTTACATCAAAAATTAATTTAAATGTCAGGAAAAGATTTTTGAAAGTGTATGTTTGGAGTGTCGCTTTATATGGAAGTGAAACTTGGACGATCGGAGTATCTGAGAAGAAAAGATTAGAAGCTTTTGAAATGTGGTGCTATTGGAGAATGTTAAAAATCAGATGGGTGGATAAAGTGACAAATGAGGAGGTATTGCGGCAAATAGATGAAGAAAGAAGCATTTGGAAAAATATAGTTAAAAGAAGAGACAGACTTATAGGCCACATACTAAGGCACCCTGGAATAGTCGCTTTAATTTTGGAAGGACAGGTAGAAGGGAAAAATTGTGTAGGCAGGCCACGTTTGGAATATGTAAAACAAATTGTTAGGGATGTAGGATGTAGAGGGTATACTGAAATGAAACGACTAGCACTAGATAGGGAATCTTGGAGAGCTGCATCAAACCAGTCAAATGACTGAAGACAAAAAAAAAAAATGGTATTTTCATCATTCTCGTACTTCAAAACAAAGAGAGAATTCATTTTCACCTTGCAGTCTCAACGTGTGACCGAAAAAAATAACTCATATTGAGGTTATGTTGTCTATTGTTGAATTAAATTGAGTGCAACTCAAGAACTCAACCAATCTTCATAAAACTTTCACATGCACAACTTCTGTTACAAGAAATCTAAATTTCAATAAAACTGACTGAGTAGTTTTGAAACTTTTCGAGCTACAAAACTTTATATATAGGTCTAAAAATATAAAATGAAACTCCAATTTAAATTAATGATATTTTCGTACTCATACCTCAAAATATAAAAAAAAAATACATTTGCATCTACCATTCCCACCATGCAACATAAACTAATACCGCAGTTATCTTCGAAAAGTTGATAAAAATAAATGAAATAAAATGTTGTTACTTAGTAACGTTTAATACAATCAATTTTATTTTTAATTTTAATAAAAAAATTGTAGAGAAATCTTTCTCAAAGGGGCTACATTAATTTAAAAAAATTTAAATCTACTGAAATATAAAGTATACGTTTTCATAAATCTGGTGGGAGCAACTATCACTTTCTTGGGGAAAGCGGCTTCGAGGCTAAAACATACTTATTCCCATCTCAGAAAACTGAAATAAAAAGAGTATATAAAAGATTTTATTTCACTTTTTTATATTATGAAATAGTAAGCCCAGTTTATTTTCAGGTTTTCAGAATTTTATAAGTTTCTAATTCTGTTGTGCTTTATTATTATAAAGTTGAGAAGCCCAATCTTTCATAAAATCATATGAATTTAGATTTTTATCTATGATATAATATTTAAAAATACTTTATAATATTTTATTTGTTATTCAATAAAATATTATTTTTTTCACCTAAACTTGCTTTTTTTTATATAAATTGTTAATATTGCGTATTAAAAAAGTTTGCACAGAATCGTATTTTCTTTTCCGACGCCCTCGCAATCAGAAAAGCACAGATTTTGAAACTACAACTCACAACATACGTTCGTTTAACGAGTAGATCCTACACAAAGGCATCAATTTTCAACTTACTCATTTCTGTGACACTGCAAAAATGTCTATGAAAAATACACCACTACGTAATCAACATAAATTGTGTTGTCTGTTATCGACTTAGATTCAGTGTAACTCAAGAACGACCCAATAAATCTTCATTAAATTTTCATATCCGCATATTCAGATACACCATTACAGCAAATCTAAATTTCAATGAAATCGATTTAATAGTTTTGGGGATTTTCGAGCCACAAAGTTTTATACATGAAGCATTTTCGTAATTTTCATACCTCAAAACACAATGAAAATTAATTTTCACCTCCTAATTTTACCATGTGACTGAAAAAATAGCTAAAATTGAAGTTATGTTGTCTGTTATCAACCTTAAACTGAGCGTGACTCAAGTAATTTCATTAGACTTTCAACTGCACAACTTCACATACACTTTTACACCACCGGGTTTGTCTAGTGGTGAACGCGTCTTCCTAAATCAGCTGATTTGGAAGTCAAGAGTTCTAGCGTTCAAGTCCTAGTAAAGTCAGTTATTCTTTCACGGATTTGAATACTACATCGTGGATACCGGTGTTCTTTGGCGGTTGGGTTTCAATTAACCCCACATCTCAGGAATGGTCGAACTGAGACTGTACAAAACTACTTCATTTACACTCATACATGTCATTCTCATTCATCCTCTGAAGTATTATTTCTGAAAGGTAATTACCGGAAGCTAAAGAGAAAAAAGAATAATACACTATTACAGCATATTCGATGAAACTAATGTAGTTATTTTGAATTATTTGAACAAAAAATTTTATACATAGGCCAATTTATATAAATAAAATTTAAGTGAATAATAATTTCGTATTCCTCGTTCTTAAAAACGTATAGAAAATTCACTTCAACCCCTAAATTTCACCGGACTATCGAAAGTAATATCATACTTTTCTTTGAAAAGTCTGTAAAAAACAAATTGATTTTACAGTACATAAGTTTACATCTAATTCGGGACAAATATGTTGTGAAATATTTTTGTAGATTTTAGACTTGGTAATTAATAACATTTTTTTAAACCAAACGGTGCTTTGATTATAATTAAAGAACTTGCCTAGCTTGAAAAAAAAATGAGTAAATGGTAGACTACTATATTAAACATTTTTTTTTTTTTTTAGAAATGAACTGAGTAATTAGTTTATTTGTCCAGTCTACATTAAAGACTAGTCCAATTTCCATAATTAACGGTACACCCTAGATTAGAGATAACTGTAAAACAGATATCCACTTGGATAATTAATTTTTTAAGAAAAAATTCCTGTTAAGTAAATCACTCTGACGTTGTATTTATTTTCTTTAGATAATATTTATTTAAAACTAGAAAATCATAAATTATTCAAAAGTAAAATGAAAAAAAATAAACAGAATCTAGTATATTAATCGTCTAAATTAAAATTCATCTTATATTATTTACTAAGGAAACATCTGTCAATAATTTATTTATGAGGCAATATCAATAATGTGTTGAAATTATTACTATGGAAAATGTGTTATATACTTCAGAGGGAACTTTTCAGAATAGAATATCTTACAATTCTTGTTTTCCCTTTACTTATTAATACTTATTTTATAAAAAAAAAAAAAAAAAAAAAATGTTATGGACAAATACAAACAAGTTAATGCAAAAAAACATTTATAAACATACATATGTAAAAAAGCACATAAATCGTAAAATAAACTGTTGATTTGTGCACACGTAAAGAGTTAAATTATGGTGAAAATGTAAATTATTAAATACCTTGTATGAAAAACTTATAAGATACTAGTATATGCTATTTTGGATTTGATTAATTTTTATAATGTGGGATGTTCATTTCATATTTTTCTTTCCCAGTGAATATATCTAGATCACCAGGTACAATAAAGGTTGTCAAAATAGGGTAACGGATTTTTTTGAAAATTTTTAGTTTTAGGGTCTAACTACTTCAAATAGACAAAAAAACATATTTTCATGAATGTGTGTACGTATCTGTTTCATTGCTTTTGGCCTTATATCTCAGGATTGACCGAACTGATTTTATTTAAATTTGGTTCAAATATTTCTGTGACATAGATCAGATTAGTTTTTCATAATTCGACAAACGAAGAGACATCAGGAAAACAAAAATTTCGATTTCTTTCATAGCCATTTAAGAGAAAACTTTATTAAAGGAATTTGTCACCTACAATTCAAAGATAATTAAATAATAAAAAGATTTTTGTTTTCAAAAAATCAAGGCCTACCTCTTATAATTCAAATATATGATTTTTGTTCTTTAGTTAGACTAAGACGGTAAAAATTGAAAAAAGAAAAAAAGAGGAAAACGGGGAAATAGAGAGACGGAAGTGAAAATGGAAAAGGGAAAGGAGAAAAAAGAAAAGGGGATAAGGTGTTAAAGTGGAGGGGTGAAAGGGAAATAGGGGAGTAAAGTGAAAAAAGAAAAAGAGGAACAAAAGGGAAATGAAATATGGTAAAAATTAAAATGGGGAAAAAAAGAAAATAGGGAAAGGAAAATTGAAAAAATAAAAAAAGGAAAGGGGGAAAAGGGGAAAAGGGGACAAGTGAAAAAGGGAAAGTTTAATTTTTGTAAAGTTTCGTAATGTTCATTTTGTTAATGTTTTATCAAACTTTTAATTGTGTTCATTTAATCAATCTATATACTTATAGATGTATATAGATATATATTGTATATTGAGTATATATATATATATATATATAGTAAAATCTAGCAATAGCAAAGCATTGCCGGATCTGCTAGTAAGTTTATAAAATAATTTTTGATCGTGGCTAATTCTAAAAAAAAATCCTAGAAGATGTATGCAATTAAATGAAAATAATTCAAAAAAATGCATTACTTGCATTTTATACAAATATGCATTTTATAAATGTATATACAAAATTAATGGTAATAAACACCGGAAAAATGTATACTAATACAGTTTCACATATTTTGGGGAATTAGTTTGAAAGTATAAAATTATCGGCGGAAATATCTTTGGAGATTCGTATTACACTGATTTTCTCAAGCGTTGCATCAGAATTTTATTTAAATCAATTAAAATTATCGTTGATAGGAGAAATTATTTAATAAAAGTGTACTACAATCACATTACTAGAGCCAAGGCGATACGATAAAAATGATCGAAACTGATGTAACACAAAATATCAGTGAGGTTAAAACACAGACGGTAATTAAATATTTTTTTTGTTTGTTAAAAAATAAAGATTTGACAAATTTTCATACTGTTCGTTCTAAATAAAGAGTATGACCCCTGCCCATAATTCACTGTTGGTTCCATGAACTATAATAATACGGGCAATTTTTTGGGTAATTTCTAAAAAATCCAAAAGAAGAAAATAAAACCCATAAACTTTAAAATGTTATAAAGTTCATTATACCATCTTAAAATACAGTGTGGTTAAGTAGGAAAGCGAAATAATTTGGAAACTGATTCTAGAGCTTGAAGTAAGAAAAAAACGGTCATGCTATGTTCGAAAACTGCTATGTTATCGAATTACGTGTATCAAAAAATTTCGCACGGATTTCAGTTCCCAGGAGAAATGACGTCATACTAAAATTTTTAAGGATTTATATAAGGGGTAAACTAGATGGTTTCTTCTGTTTTTTGATTTAAATTTATTTATTAAAAAAAATTGTTTTTAATTTTTATAAATTAATAATATTTTTCTGTTTAGTTTTTTTTTTTGTTTTTCGTAGACTTAATTACATCATTTTCTAAAAATTAAATTCTGTATAAATTTGAATATTAAAATTTGTACATTTATAATCCATTTATTATCCATTTAACCAAGTTATTGTATTTTAAATCTAAAAAAAAGGATGTTTTTTTCGTCATAGAATTCTTCTGTTTTACATTAGATGTAATGAAACCAACGGATGATACAGTTCTTAGAGCGGTTTTATTTCATTTTTGATGTCAAAAATATACGAAATCATCTTTTTACCTCTATATTACACCTTAAGAAATTTCGATATGTCTTCATTTCACAAAGGGATCTGGAATTCAGGCCAAATTATCCGCTAATCGTAATTCGATAACAAAGTATTTTCGGACATACGTTTATGTAATCCATTTTCCTTATTTCAAGTTCTAGAATTAATTTCCAAATTATTTCCCTTTCCTCCTGGATCAGTCTGTATTTAAAAAATATATCGATTTTAATAAAGAGCTTTTTGCAATCACCCTGTAATATATAAGTAAAAAACGAATTTTTATTTTTAATATAATGAATACCCAAGCTGAATTACGAGAGCTATGGAAAACTTAAGCTAAATTATTTCTGCTACGTCTAAAAAGAGATTTGAACTTGTATGTGATACAAAATATTGAAAAGAACGAAAAACTGTATCACGTTTCTTCCAATATTTATTAGATTGATTTTATTATACGTATTTTACATACATATTAAATTTTATTTTAAGAAAAATCCATTTACGCCATATTTCATTATATTATAGTTGTTTCTATCAAGTTGGATACATTTAATAGCACTCGTGGTCACATCGGAATGATAATGTATTATAACTTACCCGGAGGTCGTCCAAATGAAGCACGGACATAAATCTTTTCTTTACAGTCACTATCCAATGAAGAACGTCTTTTTCAAACAAATCAAACGACAAAATGTGTTATATAGTATCGTGTGTGTGTGTATGTGTATATATATATATAAACTCACATACACACACACAAACAAACATTATGATTATTCCAATAACAGTAAAAGTTCGACAACAAAATTTAACGAGTGTATCAGAATTGTTTTTAAAGCCGGTTTTTTTTATATTATGTTTTGTTAGACTTTACTATATTGAAATAAGATGTTACAAAAAGAAAAAACATAATATAGCCAATAATCAATTTCATTTGCATAGGTAAAAGGGGCTGATATACCTTTTTTTTTACTATGGGTGGTAGCCCCCCCATGAAGAGAAAGAATACAACCCACGCCTTTAATTTCGATTCCGTACTCACATACATACAGAAACGGGTAACCTACACATACGTATACAGACTTTCACCTATAATCTCTTGATATTTAAAAAAATAAGGATTCTATTAATTTATTAATAGTAAAATCAATAACGTAACTTAAATTTACTGATTGTTTCATAAATAGTTAAAAAAGTTCTTGTTATATTTTTACTACAAATTATGGATAATGATGAAATTTCTAATATGTGTTTACAGAATAAGGCTAAACTAGAAATATTAAGTAGAAGTTTATTATGAACATGATTTTATGTTTCGTTTAGATATGTATCCAATAATAAGTTATGCAATCGACCTCTACTGATAATTAATTAGAAATTTTACCTCGTTTTACTGTAAACATACTAATAAAATTTCAATAAAATCTCATTAGTAAACTGTAATTAGAGTGCATATTTTTAATGATTTTATCATCAAAAGCATGAAAAAAAAAATAAACGTGGATATAAAAATTATAGGTCGGCTGTAATGTTTTATTACAAGAAAACCATTATTACTTTTACACAAATTGCGAATAATCAATAACAAAAAGTTATAAATATGCGATTTTTAACTGAAAACTATCTTTCATCTATTTTTATAAAATAAGTTGCCATAATTTTAATTTTGAAAATCAAAATGATTGACCTCGATTTGTTGGTATAAACTATCGCATTTATAAAAATATTAATTAAAATTTTTAGGTTAATGTATTTTATCAACGTCTGTGATTTTATAAAAGTTTTTAATTGCAATGCATATATTAAATTGATAGCTCATTTAGCACACTGATGTTTACTTATAATCTAATAAAAAAAGTATCAAAATAAATTAGAAAAGTTTTTTAAATTTTATATCTACTACATGTTTGAATTTTATAACAATTATAATTACAATCGGCTCTCCTGCGGAGCCATAAGTAAGTCTCCTGACAAAAGCACGTGATAAGAAGGTCCTTAAGGAACCCTCAAAATAAATAATACACAATAAACAGTTGTAAGCAAACTTAAAAGTCAAATATGAAATTTGAAGCTCAGTCATAAATCACAAACCAATAATATCAGCATCATAGAGTCTACAAAACAAACATTAATAACAAATAAAAAAGAAAAAGAAAGAGAAATAACAAGATATTAGATACGACACCACTAAACTTGACGGTGTTAGATTCCAAACTATTACGCAGGCCCTAAGTCGAGTACATGGGTTCGTTTCAACCGTCGGACGTCTCTGCTGTTATCGAGTAGATTAATTGCAAAGTGGTTTTCAAGCCTCTGCAGCTTTGAATGCAAAAATTTTTTTTATTGGAGATTCTTACAATAAAAATATTTGCCCAAAATAACATATATGTACCCGACAGTAATTATTTTCTATAATAAATATAAAAAATTATAGGATGTTAAAAAAAGGATATAAAAAAGAAGGAATAGAGAATTATACAAAAAAAAAAATATTAGGTCCCATAAAGAGTAGAAACACATTTAAAATTAAAAGCAATAGTGAAATATAGAAAAATATAGAAAAAAACCTGATTTGGACACGACAAGACTTCTTGTACGCCTATTAAATTTCATAAACATATTTATAAAAGTACGTAAATTTTATTTCACTAATAACTTCTGATTTTTTTTTTAATATTGTTTTTCTTATTCAATTACTTACAGTAAACATTTTTTAAATCAGAGAGAGTATTCATATATAAATTTAAAAAATTATGTCGGATTCGAACCGATGTGCCTTCCTCTTGTACGACCCGTATATTTCATTAATTAAAATTTTATTTGGCTATAACTCTGGAAGCAATGAAAATAATTACCACTTATACATCGTTTATAATTTTGAATAAATCTCAATGAGAGCTTATTACTGCAGTTAAGAAAAGTCCAAAATCCAATTTTATTTTTGATTTTTATGTTTTTTGGGCACTTTTGATCTATTCAATAGGGGAATTGCACAACTAGATGTTAACAGTTTTAAATCGAACATTTTACCATTCTACGGCTAATCTTTTTTGACTTATGTAAGGTACATACGTACGTACAGACGTCACGCCAAAACTAGTTAAAATGGATTCAGGAATTATGAAAATAAACATTTCCGTTGAAATCTGAAAACCGAAATTTATTTCGATTACATACTTCCTTGTACAAGGAAGTAATAACACACACAAAAAGCGAATATTTTTTTTTTTTGGTTACCATGTCAGAATGACTGAACAAAGGTTATATAAGAAAAGTTTTTATAATAGGAAAACAAAAATAATTTGGATTAAAAAAGTGTTAAAATTTAAAGAAAAATGATATTAAATAATTATGATGTTAAAAAATCTCCATGAATAAAAGATTAGGAAAGATAATCCGAAAACGTTATGGTAAAAAACAAAAAAAAAACATACGGAGAGAACAAAGAGTTATTAGAAAATGAGAAAACAACAAATAAGAAAGAAGTGAAGAATAGCGAAACTTAGTCCTAAAGTTACCAAATTGACAAGAAAAATAGAGGACATTGCTATTAGTAAAAAGAAATTATAGATGTTTTGATTTTGACTATATCTTCACCTTTAAAGGCTAGTAGTTATACTCCAGCCCACAATTCCCATCTCTTGCATCGACTACTACAATAAGTTCAAAGTTTATTATAGATTTTAAGGATTGTAATAAACCAAATATTTAAAGGATTTAGATGTTCTACTTAAATTTACAGAAGACTTTTCCTTCTCTATTTCTTCTTCCATTTCTATACAGTCATTTCTAAATCAGGGTCTAGACTAGCTGCAACCATCTTCTGTTGTCTATCCAAATCTCTTCACTGAAAACTTTTAACAACATAGCCTCTCCTAATTATTTCTTCCACTTCCTTTTCATCTCTGCCTAAGACCTACCTCTTGGTATCTCCAAGTTAAAAATGTCCTTAGGTACTATTACGTTTAATTAATTTTTTTTTAGGAGTCTAAAGTATGGTGTGTAAATCATAATTGATAATAAAAAAATATACATATATTTAAAAATGATTGACCAATTACTGTTTCGAATAAAGTTAAAAAAATTAAGAGATTATAACCTCTCATTTTTTGGAAAGTTATTACGTGAAACTTTACTTAAAAATTTTTCTTCTAATAGTAATACTGAAAATGTAAATAGTAACAACTAATAATACCTAGAGTATTAATTAATTTAACTCTTATTACTCAATACTTTATATAAGCTTGAAAGAGTGTTTCTCAGAAAAAGGCATACATTTTTGACTTTGTCCCAGTCTTTTTATTAGTGGAACAAATTTTAAATATATGAAATAAAAATAGCAATAGCAAAATTATTATTTATTTGAATGTTATATTGTTCTTTATACAGCTGATTTTGGTGGTGAACAGAGAGAAAGGTATCGATTATCAGAATGGAATGGAATGGAATGCAAAGTTGGCGGGAGTTTATTTCTTCCTACAGATCGCAGAACCTGGACAGAGTCCCTTGCTGCTGGATGATTCTAATCAGGCGTGTTTTTTTAAAAGGTTTATTTTAAATGACAGGTCTAATTTTTCAAGTTTTGTTTTATTTATTATTTAGTATTTTAAAGACGGATTTAATTGCATTCCAATCCGTTGTTAAACCAGCGTTATCAAACCCATTTCTGGGTCCGACCGCGGGAGACTAGGCTTTCAAAACCTGTGCTCCCGACGTAATTCCCCTTCAGACCGTCCACTGAAGTCCTTTCGGTGCTAACGCTTCATAGGCTAGCAGGAATACGCCACAACGGGGCACTAGCTATATGGAGGGTGCAATGCGCCCCCTTTTCCGGAGGAGTCGCAATTGCTGATTTATGTTAATTTGTATGTCTTATCAGAATGAACATTGTCTTCATTTAAATAGGGTTTGCACGTTGATACACTAAAATATATAATTTTAGTGTAAACGGCTACGGGTAGTAGAAACTCTGATTTTAGAGTTACCATTCCAATTTTGAGAGGATCAGGATATCTAGGAACTTTGTTTTTTATTCAATAAAGGAGAAGGAAAAATAATGTTAATGCTCGTTTTTTATCAGCTTACATCAGGGTTCTCAACCCTATATTCGCGGACATAATGGCTCCCGTCCAATAATATTTGCGTGCCTACCTGTAAGCAATTGAATAATGGTCCTTTAGTGGAGGGTGAAGATGAGCCCATCGAATTCTTCAAATATTCGGAGTATATCGATAATTTTTATTTAAATACTTTCGACACTTATTTCAATATGAGTAAAACTAAAAATACTAGTTAGATTCGTTTTGATGCGATACGAGTTAGTTATTCAAATGCTATTGTCCGGCTGACTACTCCTTATCTAACGATAATTAAAAAAAACCTTTATAATTGATGTATAGGCCTAGGAGACGTTTAATAGTGAAGGATATATGAAGATGAAGTGAAGATAAATAAAGGAAGTTGATACGAGTGGAGTAGAGAACTGAAGAACTAGAACTGAAAAGGCCTAGGAGACGTTTAATAGTGAAGGATATATGAAGATGAAGTGAAGATAAATAAAGTAAGTTGATACGAGTGGAGTAGAGAACTGAAGAACTAGAACTAAAAAGGCCTAGGAGACGTTTAATAGTGAAGGATATATGAAGATGAAGTGAAGATAAATAAAGGAAGTTGATACGAGTGGAGTAGAGAACTGAAGAACTAGAACTAAAAAGGCCTAGGAGACGTTTAATAGTGAAGGATATATGAAGATGAAGTGAAGAGAAATAAAGGAAGTTGATACGAGTGGAGTAATGAACTGAAGAACTAGAAAATCTAGGATCAGATGAGAACTTCGGGACTTATTGGACAGAGAAATGTTTCTATTCTTAAAAAGAGCGAAATAGAAGGTAAAATCGTTTTTCAGTTCCAAATACCTTTGCAAATTATTATTTTTGACCATGAATACCAAAATCGAAACACATATTGATTCACTGAGGAGCATCTTGATTGTTTACGAACAGGAATATCATATACAATTCTAATTATGAGGCACTGGCAAATGAAATCCAGTAACTAAGATCACACTGATTTCGAGAATGATGTATACAAAATAAACTTTGTATAAGCATTCATTTAACACAAGAATCTAAACAATTTTTGTTTCTTTTTTTTTGTGTTCAACAACCAGTATAAGTGCTTGACAAGAAGCACATAAGGTGTTATAAAAATAATTTTAAGTAACCTTCAAGTCCAATATTGAAAAAAAATTTCCGCCAACACATCAGAGTTCACAATAAGCAGACGTTAATAAATAAAAAATAAAAATAACAAAGAAAGACAAACAAAAAACAATACCACTAGATTTGGCGTTATCAAATATCAAACTGCATGTAGTAGCCCCAAATTCGAACACATAAAGACGTTTCAACCTTCGGACTTACCTGCTGTTATCGAGAAGATTGATAACATAGTGATTGACGTGATTTTCAAGTCGTTGCTGGTATTTAACACTGCACTGTGGTGCAACCTCACGAACCGTTGGAAGCCCTAGATATTCGTGAATTTCATAAATCCGCGTGAAACATGGTGCCTCTGCAGTTGCTCTCATTACTTTGTTCTGAAAGCGTTGAATGATTTTTATGTTACTATTACTTTCTGTTCCTCACAACTTCATACTTTAGACTGGTCGAGGATAACCTTGCAATTCAGTACTTTATTGCATAACGTGAGTTTTTCCATAGCTGCTAGTGTAGTTTCTTATACTTTGCGTTTAGTTGTTTTCTCTTCATTTTCATGTGACACTTCCAGGTCAAACGCCGATCTAATGATGTTCAAGGTACCACTCTCTGCTTGTGGGATCAACACACCGTCCAAGTACATACTGGAGCATCCAAGTGTCACTTTGCATGGCGATTGTGACATGCTTAGATTTATTCGTCAAACGCCGATCTAATGATGTTCAAGGTACCACTCTCTGCTTGTGGGATCAAGACACCGTCCAAGTACATACTGGAGCATCCAAGTGTCACTTTGCATGGCGATTGTGACATGCTTAGATTTATTCTGATTAACTTTAATCCTCCATTATTTTCTGCCGTGCACAGACAAGGTCTAATAACGTTTGTAGTTCCTGCGAGGCTAGGCCAGGGTCTTCGATAACGGTAAGGATAGAAGTGTCATTGGGAAATGTGGTGACGATTCAATCTTCCAGGGGTGGAATGTCCGAAGTGAATATGATATATAACACAGGACCTAGTACAGAGCCCTGAGGGACACCTGACCTAATCTCAAAGAATCTCGATAACTCATCATCACATTTCACCTAAGAGAAACACCCCTCAATCTAATTTCGTAAGACTAGATAGTAAGGTTGAGGAAATTTCAATTTATAGAGCAAGCCAGACAACCATACCTCATCAAAGGCCTGTTGGGATGTCAAAGAATGTCGCCGAGCAGAATTTCCTACTCTCCAGATATCCACTGATGACCTTGACGACACTATGAGATTGTTCGATGGTGGAGTGGCTGCACCGTTATATATTGATTATTAAAATTACACGTAGAAATAAATATTTTTTGTGTATTTATATGTATTACTAACAATATCAAAATATAAATTTGCTTTGAAAAAATACAGGGTGGCCGCCGCTGTACTGGTGTTTTAAAATGTGCTGTACGGTACACAAGGTTGGGAACTCCTCCCTTACATTGTTTCATTGATGAGTAATTATAAACATTATTCTATGTTATCATCTTCATTACGCATTACTTTTTAAATTAAGGATAAAGTCCATTAAATAATTAATATTTTATTATAAAAAATTAAAACAAACATTTAAATATTATATAATTTTATAATATATTATAATTATATTACATAATTTTTAATATTATATTTAAATATTTTTATTTATAGGAAAAAATCTTCAAAAATAATCAATACAAATTATTTTTATTTATTTACTTTATTAAAAGTTTATTTCTTTTCCTTTAATATTACTTTTTTATATTTATTTTATATTTACTCTTGACCGATAGAATATTATTATTATTTATTTACCAGAAGACCTTTAAAAACGTATATTTTTTTACAAGTGGTAAGAAAAAACCGAATCCATTAACATCACACGATAATAGGTTTATCGAAAAACTGTTAATAACATCCGATACTAACTGGCAATATAAGTTGGGGGAGATGGCACGATTGATATTAAACAAAAATCTTGTTAAGTTGACTGTTTGATCGTTTTAAAACAAAATCTTTGGTTGGTATTATAATGTTTAAAACCGGCGAGAAATAACTGGTTCTGAATAAAATGGCATGAGTAGAGTATAATTCATCTATACTAAAGTACATAAATTAAGTGGGAGCTTTTTACGAAGCGCATTCTTATTCATTGGCATTTAAAAGGTAAAACATAATTTTGTGTAATTTTCGTAAGAATATTAAACAGGAAAACGGTAAAGAATTTAAGTACAGCGGAATAGTTTGTTAAAAATGTGCGAGGAACTGCAGTGTCACTTTATCAGGTCCGATAACCATACATTTACAGCTTGCATAAAAAAAAAAAATAATAATTACTTCAATAAATATTAAACAATATAATTTGTTCCAAAGACCTGAGCTCATTAATCATGAGCTACTTTCTACCCTGAATAGAAAAAAAGGTGATAATTAGTTTCAAAAGGCTATCGGAAAATAAATTTAATTTTAAAGCGAGTCGTTTAGTGTTTGTCGTAAAAATGTTAGCATGTTTTGTCTTCCAGTATAATAAATAATATTTAATCGTTTAGAAATTAATAGATTTTTATTTTATTTTATACAATAATTATTCATCTTCTATGCTAACCGACTAAAATAATCATTTATACTATAAAATTTATTGGTAAATTTCAACAAAGATTTTCTTTTACTATTATTTATTTTTTAGAAAATAGGGGAAATTTTAATTTCCCCATCACAGCTTACTACTACAGATTATTATTCTTGTATTTTCATTACAATGAGTATACGAAAAGATGAATCATAAAAAGAAAAACGCGCCGATAAAATTACAAAAAAAAAAAAAATATAGTGAAAATAGAAAAAGAAATGTACTACGGGATAAATAAATAATAAAATTATAAAAAACAAACATAAAATGAAGATCAACAAAAAATAACAGTAGAAAAATATAGGAAAGAAGGAAGAATAAAAAAACGCCACAAAAAAACTGCCCAAACAATTCCAAAAAACTTAAAACCCTACCTTATCTAAAAAATATGGAACGTATAATAATTAATTACAGGAATTTATTATTAGGAATTTTAAAAATATTTACATGCCGAACCCGGGACTTCCGGATGAAAGACCAAGATGCTACTACTCGCGTCACTGACGCCAGCATAGCACGGTGATTTGGATGACTATATAATTATCTGTCTCTCTCTCTCTCTCTCTCTCTCTCTCTCTCTCTCTCTCTCTCTCTTTCTACACACACATTCACACACACACACACACACACATATATATGTATGTAATGGTGTTCCCAAATTCCACGGCAAATTCCATCATATCGGGAGATGATTCCTAAGCCAAAAATTAGAAAAAAAGATCTTTATACTAGATCAGAAAACTTGTTTATTCCATATCTAAAAAAGCATATTTTCCCGACAAAACGTTTTCGTGTTTAAGATAGAGATTGAGTTAGATCGTGTTTAAGTAAGATAGAGATGTGGGATTACTTTTATTCAATTTCTTAGATCAAAAACATTAATAAAGCACCAAATTTCCCCTCGATTTGTACCGCAAGAATTTTAGTACGGTTTATTCTCACGGAGGGAGCAAAAATATTTGTAAATATTAATAATTGAACATGTAAGTGTAGCAACTGAGCATGTAAATATTTGTAAAACACTTACATGCTCAATTACTAATATTTACAAATATTTTTGCTCCCTCCGTGAGAATAAACCGTACTAAAATTCTTGCGGTACAAATCGAGGGGAAATTTGGTGCTTTATTAATGTTTTTGATCTAAGAAATTGAATAAAAGTAATCCCACATCTCTATCTTACTTAAGTTTTATGATAAACGGGGTAAAACACGAAAACTTTTTGTCCGGGAAAATGCACTTTTTTTAAATATGGAATAAAATAACATTTAACTTTGTAGAAAATTTAATTCTGAAAAATTGATGAACATTTTTCTGATCTAATATTATAAACTTTTTTTCTAATTTTTGGCTATAGAATCATCTTCCGAGATGATGAAATTTGCCGTGGAATTTGGGAACACCAAATATATATAGTCATCCAAATAACCGTTCTATACCGGCGTCCGTGGCGCGAGTGGTAGCATCTCGGTTTTTCACCCGGAGGGGATCGAATCCCGGTCAGGCGTGGCATTTTCACATGCTAAAAATTTGTCATTTGTCTAAGGTTATACCCAACGATGGATTCGAAGGTAAAAAAAAAAAGTTATTCCAAGTGCTTGTACTAGCATAACAAATTAAATTGGTTATTCCCCAATTGGGAATTAAAAGAAACTAATTTGAGAAGAGAAGGTTCAAAATCATGCTGCTAATGATGTTATGAACGTAATGGACAAAGTTTGGGTAACGAAATAAAGGTTTTTATTTAAAAAACAAATTCAAAAATTAACATGATTAAACTAAGAAGTAATTTGTATATTTTCATGCAGTATATATAAATTTTATAAGTAAAATAATGCATAAATAAATAATTTTATAAAAACTAATTTTTTTTTTATCATTTTAGAGTTACGAGTAATATGAATTTTTTTTGCATCTTATTAATTATACATACATACATACTTATTTATTGCAAACCGTGTTACCAAGATCAAATATTAATGTAAGCTGCTAAATATGACATTCATTAGGTTGATATAAACATGAATATAATACAAGCTAAAAGAATTAACATGTTAACAAGTAGAATAGGCGTAAATATTATAGGTTGATAAAAAAGGAGAGTTCCTGAGAAAGAGAGAGAGAGAATGTCTGTGTGTGTGTGTGTGTGTGTGTGTGTGTGTGTGTAAAAAGAGAGAGAGGATGTTAAAAATAACTGAGAAATAACCTGGTATTATAATAGAGAAAACAAAATTAGTTTGAAATGACTGGTCAATGATATTCGGTTTTAGTAAATATTGTGGGTGTAATAGCTCAAATTCATCAGGTTTTAATTTAATTGGACTGATAATTCTAAATGATAAGAACCGTTTGATTGGTTGAAGGTTGTAAAATATAAAGAAAAATATCATTCGAAAAAAAAAAATTTATATATGTGTATAAATTTTACTATTAATCAATTGCCGTACGATTAAGATGTATGTTTTTATAGCGTGCTTTACGATCGTTAAATCTTTTTAACAGTTAAAAAAAATATCACCTAGTTTATATAAAATGCCATCGCGATTCCGATACGTTTTATTATAATATGAATTTGCATATTTGCGTGAGAATTCGTTGTACGATTTTTAAATTGACTTTCAATTCTTAATACATGATAAAAGAAATATATTGTCCCTAATGTGCATTTTAAATAAGCTCATTTTTTATCACGTATTCGTGATTTTTTATATTTTATTATATCTAATTAGATTACAATATTTTTGTGAAATTCTAAATTTATTGCACTACCTAAAAGCAAAAATCAAAACTACAGTATAACGGTTTACTTTAACTTGTATAATAATTAAAACAGCTTTGTAAAATCAGAACATAACTTTACATATCAGAAGTCGCTTTAGAATTTCCCTGGTAGAATTAAGAAAAAAACAGGAAATATTTTGATCATAATAATATCACAATAAATCACGAATCCATAAAATTAATGTTAATTTCTAAATGGTATTAGGTAATACCAAATACATTGATGTAGTAATTTTAGATTAGATAATTAATGAAAAATAACTGTAGTATAATAAAGTTTGTGGTGGTAGAAATGCATATTTATTTTTTTATGAAATTTTCTCAAAAATAAACAGTACACACACACACACACACACACACACACACAAATAAAATTTTATTATATTTATCATCGCTAATGAAAATGCAAAAATTAATTTATATGAATCATATTTACCGTCATTTATAAAACCGTCGCTTATAAGAATTCTGATAATGTACTCATGAAGCTTAGTGATTTAATAAGACTCTTTAAAGAAGAACAAATTTGAATCAAAGTAAATCAATTTGAAAATCTAATAGAAAATTTTCACTTGAGAAAAAATCTAAATTTTCTCCACTGGCAATATTAACCATTAATAATCAATCGGTTTATAAAATTTGATTCTTTCCAACCCAACCAATGAATTTTGAACTTTTAAAGAAGAATATTATTATTCTTTAAATTCTGATACATATATCACATCTATGATAAACTTAACCTGTTATGAGAATTGAAAAAAAAAGTATTTTTATTATTATTATTATTATTATTACTAGCAAACCCGGTAATGCTTTGCTATTGATAGATTTGGATATATATATATATATATATATATATATATTATATATCTATATAATATATATATATATATATTATATATCTATATTTATTCTGATATATATATCATATATATATATATATATATATACATTAACAAAATGAACATTACGAAACATTTACGGAACATTCACAGAATTTAACCTTTACCTTTTTACTGTTTTCCTCATTTTCCCTTTCCCCCTTTCCCCTTTCCTCATTCCCTTTCCCCAATTCTCCCTGTTCTCCTTTCCACTCTCCACCATTCCCACTTCCATCATCCATTTCTCTTTCCCTTATTTCCCTACTCCTCTTCCTCTTTCCACATTCCTTTTATTTTTTCTCCTTTCCCCCTTCAATTTCCTTTTCACCATTTTCCTCTTTTTTCTCTTTTCCATTTTCCCCTTTTCCCTTTCACCTTTTTCGACTTTCCCTTTCTCCCTCTTTTCCCGCGCGTAAATCGTTCCATTAGTTTTTAAGTCAGTAGGGGACACACAGAACGGAAACACTGAATTGGAATCGTAAAATATTTAGTATATCGTTTGTTGCTTTTACGTCCAACAGATAGCGCTGTTTTTTTTAAAAAAAAAAAACATGTTTTTACCTGTCACAGGTGTGACATCTTAGGTATATAAAAACACGCGCGTATTCGAGTACAACGATGTGTCAAAATTTCAAAGCGATTGGTGAAGAACGTTCGGAGATTTAAGATTTTGAACAAACGATTATTTATATAGATTAATTTATTTTGTACAAGGACTCAACTCAATAAGTATATTGTGTTATCAATACAGTGTTATCATTTTATTACCCACTGCATGCATTAGTTGAACGGTCTCCAAGAAAAAGTTTTGAAAATTATCATCGCAGACAAATATCGTACGAGAATGGGGAATGCCGAAAAGGCCACATAGAAATTAGTTCTGCATGCATACCAAATACAAGAGAAAAAAAACACGAGTACAATGTAAGAAAAATACTGTCAGATGAAATATTTTTAAAAAGAAATTCTAAACGATAATCTAATTATAACTGAAAAAATTTATCCTGATAAAATAAAATCAAGACTAGTAAATCAGCAAAGTATGAGTTTTCACTTTTAAATTATTGAATATACCTATACCGATTATAATGAATTTCTATACATACTACTAAAATTTGACGCAATTTTACGAGGCAGTTATTTTACAAGCATATTGGAGCATTCCAAACTGTGACAAGACGTATGCATACTTCAACAAGATCTGCCCTGTACAAAAACGAGGAAGGGAGTTTACTACACGATAACTTCCATGATATCACACTAGCATTATTATGATACATCTTTTGATCGACAACTGTTAAACAACTCTCTTCACTCAACCAAGCTGCCTTCAGGTAATGTTTTATGAAACAATCAGAATCAGCTGCTTGGGGTACGTATATACTATAGTATAGTATAGAATCCAGTAGAACTGAGTTCTATCCTACAAAGAGAAGAGATAGTCGATTAAATATTTGCACGTACTGAAAGCGGAATTCACCAGGTATTTGAAGAAATCTGATGTGGACATCACATCACTTCCTTGTACGCCTATTAAATTACATATTCACATTTCATTTGAAAGTGAGATAAGATCCTCCAATTTTTTAATAAAGTTGACAGTTACACGATTTCATTGTGGTGGACACCCCATTGTAGCACATTATTTTGTGGTGTCCGTATCAGCATTTTATGTTAGTTTATGTATTAATTTTGTTTCACGATGTTCAAGTAGTTATGTCGTGTAAGTGAGAATGTGTCGGATCCGTAATCATGGAAACATCGGTTAGAATCCTAATTAATACACACACACACACATATATATATGTTTTTTTTTTTTAATATACTGATTTATTAATAATTATTAACATCTGTAAAAAGTTTCGAATTAAAATGAAAAGTACATAAAATTTTATTTCACTAATAACTTCTGATTTTTTTTCAATCGGAGGTTATTAATTATTAATAAATCAATATATTTAAGTTTTTTTTTTAAACTTAAATATATTGATTTATATATTTTAAATATATATATTTAACTTTTTTTTTTAAAGTTAAAAAAAAGGAAATTAGATCTGATTTGATTAAGTACCACTTATGATACAACGTTGAAAAGCTCATAATGAGGATTATTACTGTAGTTTGAAGTCCATATTCCAAATTTTAAAATTTGCCAATATAATATTATTAAGTAAAACTTATTTATTTCATAAACGCTTTCAAACATAGGATGAAATTTCAGACACTTGGTAAAGATTAGAACAGATCACCGACTGTCAGACTGACCAATCTGTAGTTTTTTTTTGGGATTTTGGGCTTTTTTGGACACTTTTTCAATCAAAAGGGGAAGTGCACAACTAGATGTTACAAAAGTAAATCAGAATTCAGAGGAAATACCGATTTTGTCTATCCCTGAATCCAGTTTTTAACTAGTTTCGGCATGACGTATATATCTCACATACATCATGCGAAACTAATCAAAATGGATTCAGGGAAGGACAAAATTGATATTTCCTCTGAATTCTAAAAACAGAAACTTTTCGCTATAATAATACTTCCTTTACTTCGTGCAAGGAAGTAAAAACAACGTGAATATGGTATTGCGCGCACGCGCACCATTTTAGTAAGAAATACACTATAATGACGAGACTGATTGAACCTCGATACAAAGTAACGTCACTTCATTTGGGTTCACTTAAGAAAGAAATCTGCTGTTAATGAAATGAAATAAGTAGTGTGGGCATACCGGATACGGAATAAAAAGATAGAGCGCGTAGGAATAAGTAGTAGTAAGTTGAACATTTGAGGAAAAAAACACTAAATGAATAAAATTACTTTTTTACTAAAATTTATACGGATTTAAGTGCATCCTACACAAAAATAAAGTATTAACTGATAATTATTCCATCTAATATTAAAAGTATGTTAAGAAAAAAATGGCTATCTGTTAATAATAATTCTAGTATTTACAAAAAAAAAAAATAAATCTTAAATTCTGGTTTATGAATGATTAAATATTTTTTTTTGCTTAATATAAAAAGAAATACTACCTTGAGGGTTAAATATCACAACATAACTCAAAACAAATAACCAACATCATGAAAAAAAAGAAACATGAAAAATAAGTGTAGAATGTATATTTTAGAAGGTTTTAAATTGCAAACCTGAAATTTCCGCTTATTTTTAGATTATATTAATAATAATTTAAAACATTATAATTTGCAAGTCAAATAAACTTGTGAGAGGGAGAGGATGATCAAAGCTATTAAGGCTTTTTTTCTGAATGAAAGGTCTAGTTGTGTAATGTAGTAACATAGGTGACAGTGTGAAAAATTAACATAAATTGGTTTCAGGTGTTTCCGACATCAGCGGTCAGGTTAGTAAACTTGTCAATAATGTTTATTATTTCTGCATATTCATAAAAAAAAATCTCTTTCAATTTTCTTACGATTTATAAAACGAATAACTGAATATTTTATATAATCAATTTAATATACTCGTATAATTGATTACTAACTGAAAATAACTCTTTCAAATTTATGATCAAGTAAGATTTTTTGTTTAGATGTGTATGAACTTAAACTTATGAATATTACATTGCGTTATATGAGAAACAAGTAAGATGTATACAAATTATATGCTACGCTACTTTATGATGGGCAACAGTGTATGCACAATTACATATATATATATATATATATATATATATATAAAGGAAAATGATTTATTTTCATACAGCTTCCTGCTTGTATACTTCGATTCAATTAATATATTATTCTAGAAATGAAAATTTTGGGGTAAGAGGTTATGTGTTCCAATCTATCTAAAGACTGTACTTATCTATGTACTTTATAAAGGCAGTTTTAAAGTTAATTCTAAGTATAAATATTGAAAAATATTATAGAAAATTGCTGATAATAATATTTCACTCTCAAAAAAATATGTTTATAATTAATATTATTATAAAATTGTTACACTATTTTCTTTTCTTACATATATGTTTAAATAGTAATTTATATATATATATATATTACGTAAAAAATAAAACTATAATTTCAAAGAAAAATAAAACAGATAAAAAAAGGAATTAATTTTTGAAATTCGGCTATGTATGGTCAGTGTAAAAAAAAAATCTAAGACTAATTTATTAAAACCTACACAACAAATAAAAAAATAAAAAAATAGATATATTAAACGAATTTAATAAATAAAATTAAATAATATTAATTGATAAATATAGTAATATTTACTAAACACAAACAAACGGAGTATTTATAGAATGAGTAAAAAATGAAGTCGAAAAACATTGTTTTAGACAATCCAGAAAGAATGCTTAAATTTAGTTTAAAATGCAAGAAGTCCATTTTTCTCGAATTTTGACTAACCTATTCAACTTAATGCCGGAAACTTATTTCAAAAACGATGAAGATAACATGACCCAAATCAAAAAAATATATTTCTTCATCTACCATATTTCAGAGAGTGTGTAATCGTGGGAGGGATGTTATTGTGAAAAGATACTAACTAAAGGATTTTTTAGTGGAAAATGCTATATTAGTTATTGGTCCTCTATCGTTGTTTTTTTTTTAAATTGATAAATTAACTCTATAATAAATTTAGTTTTTTTATATAAGGATATATCTGTTTCATAGAAATAAATTAATTACTTTTTTATAACTAGCGAAATTTAGGATTTCTGTTGATCTAGCCAAGGTCTTACCTCCAAATGCATACGAGGGATCGAGGTTTACAATCATAGAAAGTTACATTGAATGATGAGGTTTACAAATACTAGATGGGTTTCTCTCAATTGCCATATTACTTAATTTTTTTTGAACATGGTGCTTTTATAGGGACAAGTTAGCCAGTTTTGGCTCGGGTTTAGGAATGTAGAGTTATAATACTGCGTACCATGTCCTATATATTTGCCCAAAGTACAAAGCTGAAAGTACTAGAATGCTTATGAAACTTGGGAGAATGTTTTCTTGGATTTACGAGTAAATTGGAGGACCCAAAGATAATGGAATATAGTTGCTGGCTTTCTTAGGTTTCTGGCCCTGCAGAGGGTGGATGAAGGTGTTTGATATTCTAATAGCTGGAGTAGAAGTAACAGACCAGATGACTAGTGGTCCACTTCGGCACTTGGCATCCAGGCCTCTGTGTGGAAGAGGTAAGCCACTGACATCACTTTCAGAAGCAGACCAGAATGAAGATATGATGTGCCTGGGGAAGAAGACATTGAACATTGACCTTGGTCCTGAAAGTGGACCAGATCGGAGAAATGTTAGTGCTTATAGTTTTGGGAATTGTTTTTATTTTTGATGAATTAAGAAAGATATCTGGGGCATTTGTAGGACACAATTGTTGTTGTTGTTGTTGTTGTTGTAATCAACAACCTAAGAGGCATACAAGAGGTGTAAGCGTAGAATATTATGTGATTACAAAATCAAATTTATTCATAAATGTTTTAATGCAGTGTAGTTTTGAAGTTTTTTTTTATGAATGATTAGTTTGAGTCGTTTGCTAATAGAACAAGAGTGCAGGGATCGCGCTTACGTGGAATGATTAACAAATTAAGTAAAATATAAATATAAATTAAGTAAATAAGCAATAATGTTGGAAAATGCCTACAGCGAAAGCAACAAGAAGTTTGAGTTAAAATACTGTTAGAAATGTATACCGAGATATTTGAATCGATGGAATCCTTTCGGAGTTCAAACTGATGACTGTAATACATAATCAGTGTGACTTCCAGTAAAGCCCATCAGGTGGGGTTGGTGTGGCGAACGAAATCATCACAAGGTGGGTGTCTTCCCCTACGGTGATCAGATTGACCTATCACAGGAGAACTGATTCCTGTCCTGTAATAATACAATTACTCTGATGAATCAAGTGACTTCCAGGAGAATCTAAGGTATCTGAATTCCTTCTAAAATACATGAAACTTATAAGTCGAATATAGCATGATTATTAATTTAAAGCAACTCTAAACTGAGAACATAGTGCTTTGATAAAATATTCATTGATTTTAGTTAAATTAATTGATTTTTCTTAAAAATATTAATTGATTTTTAGTTGATAATGTTTGGTAACGTTAATCCATTTTTTTACCTAAAGTATTTTTATTAATTTTAATAATTTTATTTATTCGTAAATAATTAAAAAATAATTTTGAATTTTAAAATACGTTTCAACTCATTAAATGACTATATCTACTTAAAAGATATAGTTATTTAAATATAAGTAAATTATCGTTATTTTTCTTAAGATAAAATTTTACAGTTAAGTTATTATTATAAGAATACAAGTTACCTAATAATTATATGATAAAATGATAGAAATAAGTAAATTATGATAAGACGTTTGTACGTATCAACTAAGTAAAGAAGTGTGGTTATTTGATTGAGGTAGCCTACTTGCCATGTGCTTCAACGCCTTAAGACATTGTTAACACTTTTGAAGATCAAATATTAATGTGTATTCTTAAGTCTTTCTCAAGATATAAATACCAGACACTAGTATAAGTTATTTACAACAAAATCTTAATTTGATCTGAAGTTGTTCAATACAATCTTTCTTTCTAATCTTTCATTTCGTTATACTACACCTTCATTTATTCTTTATAACTTATATCGTATTTTTACTTTATTTCTAAAAGGTAAATGCCTATTCTTGCTACAAAGAAAAGCGAAAAATATTTTCTCATAGCAGATTAAAATAGTATTTATATTTTGGAAATTATAACTAATATTTCCATGAAGGATTTTGAAATATTTTTTAGTTTTTGTAGTAAAAAGCTACATTTTATACAGTTAAAAAGACTGTCTAAAATTTGATTTAATTAGAAAAACAAAAATTTTAATTAAAAATAACGTCCTGCTCTTTCATCCAGAGATTCTTGGTTGGTATGATATTTTTCATACTTAAAAATTTATATTTTCACATTACCACGTAAACACTTTTTTGTATGCTTCTGTTAATTCATCAGTCATAAAATAAATAAAATATGTTATTTACGTTAAATAAATCTATGTTATTCAGTCTAATGGAAGATATTTTTCTCGTTCATAACTAAGAACTTTTAAGTAAATTAACTGTTAACTAAATAAAAACTTATAAGGTGTAAAACTAATATTAATCATATATGAAAAATTTATTAAAACAAGAGTCAAGAAGGTAAAATAAAACTAAGAAGTCTTTAAAATATAAATGTTAAAATAATCGAATAAAGAAACTATATAAAACTTACCTAATTCCGATGGGTTGTGCAAAAGGCTCCCTTCCCGGATAATAAAATTAAAGATAGAACCAAAAAACCAAAAAAATCAAAATTGGAAGTAAAGGTTAAAAATGATCAACAACACTTCTAGCATACAAACATACAGGATATTATTAAATTTGTTGCAGTAACCTGGTACTATGCAAAAACAGAAATATTCGGTCCAAATTTCCGCTATTATTGTACAAGATATCACGGATGTTTGTAGGTAGATTTATCTTACGATGCAACGCCGTATAACATATGCAGTCCATGAGAATGTGGTGCACAGTCAAGCTGCAGTTGCATCGTGTGCATAGGGGCGAGACTTCTCCTGACATTACGTATTCGTGTGTGATCTTCGTATGTCCTATTCGTAACCGGCAGAGGACCACTTCCTCACGACGAGATTTTATGCTGTATTATATCTATTATATACAAAACAACGCCCAGCAAAATCTACTGAAAATAAATTGATGAAAACGTGAATTCATTAAAATTCCGAATTTGTAAAGAGTTAAAATGGAGTAACAATGAAAGGTTATTTTTTGTGTGTGTAATCTTCAATTCATATCTAAAATCCAATTTATAAATTGATCGATTTGACCTTGAAAGGTAAAAAACTTTGAACATTGATTACAAATTTTCTCCATTTCTGATTATACTTAGCTAAATATCTTAAATCAATATTCGCATTTTTTAAATTTCGATTTTTTAAGGAGTGGGATGGTGTACAGCGCCCGGCTCAACCAACACAGCCGCTGTTATTAAATGTGCGACGAGAATGGTTGGACCTGCCCCCGGTTACTTGTATAAAAAACATAAAATAAAAAAAGAAATTGTCCGCTACGGGATAACTAAGTAACCATATAGCACGGGATAAGCAGCGCTGGGGATGCAAATTAAATTATATTTTAAATTGCGTAAGTGGGTGCTACAAATTACTTACGTTTGTCAGGTATCACAGCAAAAGGATCTAAGCGATCTGATAAAATACATTAATTACTTTTTAAATAGCATAAGAATAATTTGCGTCTCATGAAATCCACCAAGAATTTGAGGATTGAAGTGGTTTTCCTATTCCTTCTTTTCTAAGCTAGTATATTATGTTAAGAATTTTTTTATGAACAAAAAATTGTTTATAAAAACAATTTCACAATACTATTAGCACTAATATTTTTCCGATATGGTCCGCTTTCGGGAGCAAGGTCAATGTTCAATTTCTTCATCTCCAGGCACATCATACCTCCATTCTAGTCTGAAAGTGATGTCAGTGGCAAACCCCCCCACCACTAGTCATACGGTCTGTTATTCCAGCTATTAGGCTGTTATTCCAGGTATCAAGCACCTTTAACCACCCTCTGCAGGGCCAAAAACCTAAGAAAGCCAGCAATTATATTCCATTATCTTTGGATCTTTCTTCCAATTTACTCGCGCAAATCCAAGAAAACATTCTCTCAAGTTTCATAAATATTCTAGTACGTTCAGTTTCGTACTTTGGGCAAATATATGGTATTTTGGACATGGTACGCAGTATCATAACTCTGCATCCTAAACCCAAGCCAAAACTGTCTAACTTGTTCCTATAAAAACACCATGTTCAGAAAAAATTGAGTAATATGGGAATTGGGAGACACCCATCTAGTATTTGTAAACCTTTCACGTCCGGGAAAATACCACGCGTGTAACGATCATCATTCTATCCATGATTGAAAACCTCGGTCTTCTCGTATGCATCCGGAGGTAAGACCTTGGCTAGTTAAATCGAAAGCCTAAATTTTGCCAGTTATAAAAAAGGATGTAATGGCTCTAAAGATGTTTTAATTATTTTTCTATAAAAGTTAAGTTATAAAATTTAATTTGTCAATTTAAAAAAAAAAATGATACAGGACCACATAGGATACAGGACCAATAATATAGCATTTTCACAACTTAAAAATCATTTAGTTAATATCTTTTTAATAATAAAAGCATCCACTCCCACCATTATCCCCTCACTTTAATGTCATTCATGAAGAAGGATATTTTTTTGATTTGATTCATGTTATCTTCATCGTTTTTGAAATAAATTTTTATCAATCCAACCTAGGTAAGTGTCAGGCATTAAGTTGAATATGTTAGTCAATTATTTTTTTTGTATTGTCTAAAACAATATTTTTTGACTTTATTTTTTACTGTTATTCTAAAAATACTGCGTTTTATAGTGTTTAGTAAATATTATTTTATTTATAAATTAATATTGTTTTATAATTCTTTTTCTTTGTTTCGAATTTTCTTTTACATATGAAATTCATTTGACTTTTTTTTACACTGACTACACATATTCGAATTTCAAAAAAGAATTCCTTTTTTATATCTGTTTTATTTTACTTTGAAATATTAGTTTTATTCAGTACGTAAAATGTATGTATATATATATTTATATATATATATATATATATATAAATTACTATTGTAAACACATATATATGAAAATAAAATTGTGTAACAATTTTATAATAATATTAATTATAAACTTATTTTTTTGAGAGTGAAATATTATTGATTATCGACAATTTCTAAGATATTTTTCAATATTTATACTTAATATTATCTTTAAAACTGCCTTTATAAAGTACATAAATAAGTACAGTCTTTAACACATTTTAAAAGTGGTATAATATGTAGATAAATATAGAAACATTATAATTTAGAATAACATTGATTCTACAGGTGAATGAATAAAAAAAGTAAGGCGTTACATGCCTATGGAAAAAAAGGTTAACTGTATTATATTAATATGCATACTATGAAGATTTAAGTCGAGTAAAATAAATTGAAGTCAGCAGCAATGAATATTGTTATTTGAAAGTTTAACCGATTATCATAATTTTATTGTAGGATCGATTCGAGTTAACTAACAAGCGATTTATAAAGATTATATAGGCTGTACATACTATCCGATACAAGTAGACACAAACACACACATATACAATAGATATGGCCGACATACGCAGATAGGTTGGTCCATAGACGGACAGAAAGCTGTACACAATCGAGCCTTAGGGCATTCTGACACCTAACAATCTATACTCACAAACTTCCAACTAACGTTTTAAACTCTTATTTACCACGACATTCACTAAATATACATGAAAACGTAATACACAAATACAATAATTTTGTAAAATATGAATTAAGTGTGAGTAATGAAAGCGTATTTACATATATGTGTACATGTTCGGGTGAGTGTAATTTAATAATTGAATATAATGTTGTATTCAAAGTGTAAATATATTCAAAATTATAATAATTACATTTATCTTTTATTTTTTATTTTAAACCACCATTTTTGCTTCATGAACGCAATACACGATTTAATAATTCAGGAGGACCGTAAATTGTGTAACTTATATATATATATATATATAGAATATAGTGATAATCTGGAGTTATCTGTAACCAAAGTTTTAAAACGCAAGGTAAGATAGTAATCTATATTCTGTAAATAAATGTATATCATAAAGAAATAAACAAAAAGATTCTTTCGAATTTTACCTTAGTACAGAATATAGTTATAAATTTTTTTCTGTCCTTTAGATTTATTACGAGACGACTGAAAAATCTGATCTAAAGGCTAAACTTAATAGTTTTTAAAAAATATAAGCTTCTCTGGTTTTTGTCTAATTTTTTAATTTAGGAAAACTGAACTTAATATTTATTAAAGGCCTTTTAATTTATTTTTTTTTTAGGTATTTTTTTATAAAGGGAAAATTTATATTTTCTGTAAGGTCTTTGTTATTACTTATCTAAAAAAAAAAATTAAATACTGACCAAAATTTTATTAAATTATAGAAATTAAGCTTTTTTCAGAAAGGGTTTTGAGTGTAACATGTTTTTAAATTTTTCCCCGAGATTGCATAGTTTTAGAATTTGGAAATTTAACAAAGGTTTACTTACTTTATCTAATATAAGTGCCATAGCAAGAAGGAAAGTATGGTAATGAAAAAAAAAAAAATGGGGTATGAATTTTTTTTGTATTTCTTGACGTTTCATGACCCAGGGACCCTCCCCCCCAAAAAAAAATTGGGGTAATGTTCTTACGTATGTTAGCGTGTTTGAAGCTTAATAATTTTTGACTGGATTAAACGATTTTGGTGAAATTTGGCGTAGAGACTAATGTACAGTATATGGGACAATTTGTTGATAAAAGTTTTGGGTCAATATCTCCAAGGAGTGGAGTGGAGTAAGTAGTTTCTTTGGGGTCATTTTTTTCAAAATTTTGTGCACAACCTAAAGTTACATTAAGAGAAAAATATTTTTTTATTTATTTCACCAAAAAAAATGCAGTGGTGTTGTAATGTAGATGGGGGAGCCGATGAAATTTCAAAAATATTGATTTTTTTAATTTTTTAAATTTGTTCATTATCATTACTAATATATGTAAGAATAAATAACCAATGCCAGAAAAGTAAAACCACTTTGTTGTCAGCCCTTTTCTATTAATAACCAAATATCTTAAATTCCTGGTTTTTCCTTGTCACCCCTCAAAATTGTTTGTCCCCCCTCAAAATTGAAGACTAATAAAATGAAATTGTAATCAGATCAAAGTCATGTTCACTTCATTTTTTTTACAAATTACGTAAAAGACTGATATACGGTAATAAGTACATATACGATGAAAATGGATTGTTCCGGTATCCTAGTTCTCAAAAGTAAAATATATAAGATTTATTTTTACAGTCCAACTAAAACATTTTCAACTCATAATTGACTTAGTAAAACAATAGTGTGTATAACATTTGGATGCATATTAAAATAATTAGGTAATCGAGGGGCAACGCTAGTGCCCCCTCTGGCAAGTATGACAACTTAAAAGGAGTCGACAACGCTACCTGTATAATCTTTTAAATAGGGGTTTTCGACATTTTCCTTACCTATAATTTTTTTTGTAAAAAATAGAAGGATTTTATAAAAAACAGAAGGATCACTAATTTTGAAAATAAATTCGGAAACAAATTTCTGTTTACAATCAATAGCTTTAAAAAAATAAATGGATATAAACGCCTGATTACAGTCAGGTAATACAGTAATAAAGATTTTTTTTTTAAATTTATTATATTAATCTAAGTACGGATAAATGAAAAAACGTTTATTAGAGTATGTAAAGGAGTTAAAAAAAATAGATTAAAACGAGTTTATTTTTATAAATAAATAAAAAAAATTAACATTTATTTCAAAACTAATTATGAAATTATAAAAAAAAATTGAAATACGAAGTAAAACCTAATTTAAAAATATTATAAAAAGTGAAAAATATATTGTTTTGGCTTTAATTTCGTTTCAATAGTTGTCAAATTAAAGAGTAAAAGTTCGCCAATTATTAAATTCAAAACCATTGAATAATAAAAATTTAAAGAATTAAAGACGAATTTCCTTACTACAATTTTTTTTTTTTAATTTTCATGGGAAGTTTTAGTTGATATCAGTTTTACAAATTTTTATTTTCTTTTAAATCGAAACCAATTAACAAGCGGCTTGATAAAATAAGAAAAAATTAATATAAGGAAAAGAAGGAAAGAAATAATTACGTTTGGAAATAGGAGAAAAACATATCAGAACTGTTTTGCTTCAATAAAAACCCGATTTTTAACAGCTTTTATTTACATTTTATTGGCTGTATTTAAATTACTTTCCTTAGAATTAAATTCTCTACAAGTTATATAACTAAATCTTCCACATTTATTAGTTATTCAACACAGGTATGGTACCACAAATCTAAAAAAAAACTTGTTTCTTTATACCGAATTTTGTGATTTACATTGGATATCTTAAAAACTAGTGGAATTATAATTCTAGAACCTGTTTTATCTTCCTGTTTTCCCAGCTCAAATTATACAAGAAACCACCAATTTTACTCCTTAGTTTGAATCCCAAAAATTACAGTAGGGGTTTTTTTTATTAAAAGTTCTGAAATCCGGGTGAAATCTTTCTTCTCTAACCTAATTCGAAAACAAAGCATTTCCAGACCTATTTTTATTATCAATTTTTTTAATTATTTTCACCAGCAGAACTTGTCTTAAAAGTTTTCCGTTTCTTCGTAAAACATTCTGTATAAATCAAACCGGAATAAATTAATGTAATTGTAGGGAATATTTGTTTTCTAAAACTGTAATTTAAAAACATTTCATGAAAAATGTCCTTATATATTCTTCTCTCTGTGCTGTTCAATTAATTGCGACTGGAAAATATTTTAACTTTTTCAAAATATTAATTTTGGTTTAAGTGAAATCCCTATGATTACATCGGTCTATAGAAACCTGAACCTACCTTATCCAGTCTTTAGAAACCTGCCTTAGGTATTACTTTAATTAATAACATTTTATTATTTACCCTTTCTGCAGATGTCTTAGCACAAATGTGATACAGCCAGTTTCTTTACGTAACTCACTTCTATAAATTACTTAAAAATAACCGGGTAGAAATATGGAAATGTCAAAAAATAAATATCAAATAATTCAATGAAATTTTTTGATACATAATATATGTTTCATTTTTAACTATATCTAGATTAATTCACATGTGTGTTCTGATATATTTTATTACGAAGAGAAAATTCCTGTAAACAATAAATCAATGTCAATGAAACAGATAACAAAATTACATCGCATCAGTTTTAAAAGTCGTCTTAATCAATAAGACTGTGTTTCTCGTATTTCACAAATTTTATATAAATAATAAATTAAATAAAATGTGCTCAAGATTTGGTATACGTATAAAAACAAAACCGTTTATAACGATATATCTTACTTATCTAAAACATTAATGATTCGAGCGTGTCCTAAATATTTTACATGGCATTATAATTTAATGTATTTTACATACAAACATACAGTTAAAACTAAAGTAAAAATCTAATTAATTTAAAGAAGAGGGTAATATAGAGTCATCTGATTTTATAGAGTTACGTATAGGAAAGGATTATGCAATCAGATCATTAAAATGAGAATAGTATTGACAAACATATTCATGCAATGTTGTTATAAAGCAAAATCAATTGTATTTATTTTAAAATAGATACAAATTAGTTTTAGTTTTACAAATGTTAATTATTTACGTAGCCTTGCTACTTTTACTATGAAATAAAGTGGATTTAATCCCGAAGGCACTTAAGTCTTGCTTAATAGCAAAGAAATTTTTCCGACTGCTAATTTTATCGAATATCAGAGATTTTTAATCAAATACTTACGCATATCCTGAAAAACAAGGTATGCTAATATGGAAACGCTTCCTTTCAAGGACTTATTTTTTTTTACAGCCTCGGGTATTGATGATTAACATTGTTTAGATTATCATCCCGGAATAGATCTTCAGAATGGTCCGTATCCAGTAATAAATAATTGGTTCTTCATAAAATTACTTTTACGTAACTGTATCTGGAAATTCGTATTCGTAAAAGGTGAATTAAACTTATAAATTGGTGTCTTCCCCAAACTCTGTTTAGATTATCTGTACAACTTATTAGATTATTCATTG
Organism: Lycorma delicatula; assembly: GCF_047948215.1. Classification (NCBI taxonomy): domain Eukaryota; kingdom Metazoa; phylum Arthropoda; class Insecta; order Hemiptera; family Fulgoridae; genus Lycorma; species Lycorma delicatula. The sequence continues at coordinate 48,537,127 of NC_134464.1, read as the reverse complement.
TGCACTTACTTCTTGTTGTAGTTTTACTTACTAGAAATAAGATTAACGCCTATAAATATAGAAGATGCCACAGATTTTATTACTCGGAAATTATAATAAAAATTTTGAAATGGCTACTCACTCCATGCCAGTGTTTGCGTATTGGAAGGTTTACATAAATGATAAAAACAGTATAGCAAGTACATAATAATAATACAAATAAATAATATTATTATTACATTGATAGTAGAGAAATAAATTGATATGCATAATTAATTTATGTTAATTCTATTATAATACATCGTGAAAGTTTAATAGTCAAAAGTACTGAGAAAGAAGAAAAATTATTCGATAGGTACGAAAAATAAACAATAATAATTTAATAGATAATTAGATTAAATTTATAAGATTCTTTTCAAAAAAAAAAACAATTTCTAGTTTAAAATAGTAGCAAGTATAAAAAAATATAATAATAGCAAATAATAATGTTATTATTAATATTATAAATTATTATAATTTTATTAATATCATTATTTCCTTTTACGATTCGTATTTCAATGATGATTTTTTATTGATTTATATTGGTTGATTTACAGCTTTTATAAAAATTATATTTTATTTAAAGTAATATTTATGCAATTTTCTTAATAAAATAAACATATTTAAATTATAACAATAATATTTAATTTAAAATAAAATCAAAGAACCATTAAACGAAGATAAAAAAAAATCACATACGTTGTATAATAGAAAACAAATTAAAAAATAAACTAATTTATACATAGATAATAAATTATTTCATTTAATTTCATAAAATAAATATTTCATTAAATATCAATAATTTACAGGCTGATACTAAAGTATGAAAACAGCTTTGTATTTCGCAGGTAGAAGCAACTTCGGATCTGCATAGTTAAGATTTTTCTATTTTATGATGTTTTTGACATTTTTGTCACCATTTTAGGATCTGCCATATTGAATCAAACATTTTTTTTTTTTTGTTAAATAGAAAGTTGGACAAGAGATGTACGATTTTACTGTAAAATTTTAATAGCGAAAACCATTTCTCGATAAATGACTTTGTTATCTAATAATAAAAAAATCAATATATAAATTTTAAAAAAAATCGATGTAGCAATAAAACGATGTAAAAGCTCCGAAGTAACTTTTCGTAAAACCTTCAGAATTATATCCAATAACAAACTTAAAACAGCCAATGTTGGAATTGATAGCCTACGAATCATAAAAACTCTTCTATTTGTTATGTTTTGGTATTTTACGTACTATATTAATCTATATAAATAAGAATGTAAATGTTCGTTTGTTAAAAATCTTAAATCTCTGAAAGATCTTCGGGGATAGCTTTGAAATTTTGACTCAACGTTTCATTCGAATACGCGCCTGTTTTTATAAACCTACTATTTATATACCTAAAATATCATACCTGCACAGGTAAAATCATGCTTTTTTTAAAAACAGCGCTATCTGTTGGACGTAGTAAACACACGCCATAGTAAATATTTTACGATTTCATTACAATGTTTCGGATATGTGTGTCCACTATAGACTTAAAAACCTGTGGACCGATTTATGCGCGGGGAAAAAGGGAGAAAGGGAAAAATCGAAAAAAGTAAAAGGGAAGAAGGTAAAAAGAGAAGAAGAGGTAAGTGGAAAAAAGAAAAAAGGGGAAAACGGGGGAAAGGAAATGGAAAGGTAATGGAGAAAAAAAGGAAATTGGAAAGGGGGAAAGAGAGAAAAGGAAATAAGGGAAACGCAAATGGGAAAATGAGGAAAGGGGAACGGTAAGTGGGGAGATATCAAAATTAGAAAATGAAAGGGGAAAAGGGAAAGGTTAAATTTTGAGAAGTTATGTAATGTTCATTTTGTTAATATTTTATCAGACTATCAATTGTGTCCTTTTAATATATATATATATATATATATATATATATATACATACACATATACTCAATTTTAGCAATAGTGAAGCATTACCAGGTCTGCTAGTGATTAAATAATGTCGTGGATAAATAATTTTGTAAAACTGTTAACTACATTAGCCGCACGGCTTACAGAAAAAAATAGCGATCTGGTTTAGTCTATGTGTTGTTCTACTACGCATTCCGTTGTTCTGTGCACAAAAATGATTGTGCCTAACAATGCAATATTCGGAGTATTATTTAAGTAAATTTTAGTTATTTAATTGTGTAGAATATTTTTTAAAAATTATATAGTTTAATTTTAAAAATTCTTTATTGGTTACTGTTCTCTATACTGTAAATCTGATTTTTGTATGACATAATTAGAAAATATTCATGAAATTTTGCATTTTCATAAGATTCTACTATTGTATGTTTGATTGTAAAGATAAGATGATGTTTTATTAATTATTGTGTAAAACTACGTTATAAAACCGTTGTTATACTCGTTGTTACGAGTATATGAGCTAAAAAATTACCAAATTATTTATATAATTTTTATGTATATTGCGTATTTAAAAACCAAAAAATAAACAACTAAATCACATTTTAACGATCGATGTTAATTATAATCGATTTAAATAAAGATAATAAAAGATAAGTAGCCTAACGATATGTATACGTATATCTAAAAAAAAAAAAAAAAAAAAATACGATAAGAATAATTTAAAATACAAAAGGATTAAGGATTAGTGGTAGAAGTAATAAGTGACTGATAGATGAGGTCGCCTAAGGAGATAAACTTAACTTACAAGTCTAAGTAAAAGAAAGCGTTGGAAGGAGGCGCGAATATTAAAGGAAGCGTGCCTCAATGTGCATAATCTATGCCCTTAAGATATAACAACACTAAACATCTATCTTGTACGTCTATTTCGCAGCCCATCTTTTTAAAAACAACTGTCTTGAGTTTAAATATTTTCATCGAACCAATAATTTTTAACAAAATCATGAAACTTTTTAATGTTTTTAATGACAATTATCATTTTAAATTCCAGTATAATGATGATGATGATGATTCAGGACATTTATTATAAATTGATACCCATGATGTTCTTATATACATATATACACGCACACACACGCGATTACATCCTGCTTTTTCATCTGTTCATATATATGATATAAACATATATATATATATAAAATCAGTGATCACGATATTAAACTGACCTGGGCCTATTAATATTACCATATATAGTAACAATACAATTCATATTTTATTTTACCTATTATTGCTTATAATAAATTCGAAGTACATACATGGATGGAAAAAACTAGCACAATAAATGAAGAACAAAGTTGTACAATATACATGCCTACCTAATTTGCGTAAAAAATTTTAATTTTGAATCCAGTATTTAATATATGCATTCGAATAAATGCAATTCGTTATTTTTTTTTTTTAATTCGTTTTTTGGCTTTCTTTTTTGTAATCTTATATGCGCTTGCTACATCATAACTTATTTTACCATGATGCATTCATTATATTAGTGATTTTTTTCTCACGAATAGAAAAAATAACATTACTTTCTTGAGAAAAAAAAAATCTATATGCAATTACGTAGGCTTATTCTTGTTCCGTAATGTTTTTAAGATGATGGACGTTTTAATGGCTTGTGGTAACAAGCAGGTATGTTACTGGCCGATATTCAACTTTAATATGGTCAAACCGTTGATCTAATCGAATTTAAGTATTTGAAATGAAATTTTTCTATAAAAAGTCTGTGTTTCTTTCGGTTACCGAGTAAAGTAGCTTTAAAGGTACGGCGATGTACGTCGCGGTAGCTCAACTAGCACGGCCACTCCTACTTTTATTTTGCATGCGATGCAATGCACCGCGACTGGATGCCTCCAGTTACTTGACTAAAAATCAAAAAACAATAATGACACAAAAAAGATTAAAAAATGACAAACGAATTTTCACAGTTTTCTCCTCATGTTGTTTGTCGGGTAACGCTAAGAACAGTGCAAAAATACTTTTTTACCCGTACTAAGGACTAGCATACTGAAGGACCGACTACGGTTACCATTTTGAAGATGGGAGCCGACTGTTCTCATACCTGCATACTTCAGTACTGTGCTAATCAAACTGTTTCTCTGAAGAAATTGCAATTCACTAACAGGTTTTCTTAATTCAATATTAATCAGTATTATTCTCACAAGCATGGGGATAATGAACATAGTAGAGATCTAGGAAGCGGAGCCCCCTGTCACAGCCTCAGCGATCCGGGAAGGGCAGCCGAATAAATAGTTTAGCTTCCAACACTAGGAGAGTACAATAAAGTAATATAAGTGTTGACAATAAAATTTATTTTGAATTCCAAAATTAGTAGTACTCCTTAACTATTTTTTAAGATGTACTTCAAATTTTTTAAGAGGTTTGGCAAAGGATAATTGTCATAACATAAACCCGTTGCTGCTACATTATTATTATGTTGATTAAAGATTTATTTGGAGGTGAGGTGCTGCTTTAATACTAAATCAGAGGAGGGACTTTCTCAGCTGTGCAAAACTCAGTTCGGGTGTACCGTAAGGTAGTAGTATTCTTGGGCCATTACTGTATGTCTTGTACACTGAGGATTTAACTATTATTCAACATATTGTATTGACTCATGCTGATGATATAGCTAATATACCGTTATTGAGGAATCGGCATTAGCTTTATGTTATTTAAGCTGAAAAAATGAAGAATTAATGGTGATGAAAAAAAAAAGAAGCATATTTTACATTCATTTTTTTGCTAAAATTTCCTTCATACAACAATAATCAATAATGTAGGGTTACCGCACATAAAAATGACGACTCGATTGGATGGTAAGATACATGTACTACTCCATTAAGAAACAATTTCGACTATCAATAGATTTATGATGGCTGTATAAAAGTCAGTTTTGTTTGAAATATGTCTGGACGTAAGGTTTACAACAATGGTGTACATGAGTAACACTAATATTGAAATCTTAATATTAAATCTTAATCTTAATATTCGAATCCAGGTCAGGCATGGCATTTTTCACACACGCTACAAAACATTCATCTCATCCTCTGCGGAATGAATTGCTTGAGTGCGGACCCGAAGGTAAAACAAAAAAAAAAAAAATTTTTGAAATCTTAATTTGTTTCAAACTGAAATAATAAAAGGGAAATTCTAAGAACACCATCATATAATAAAAAATTATTTATATATAATGATACTCGGCTTAATACATGCGAAGCAATAAGTTAAATATTTACCAAAAAAATACGAACAATGATTTTCGAATATTTGTTTACCTTTGCTGGGGTTAAATCTTTTTGGAAATAGCGTATCTTATTTACAAGGATTGTAAGATAAATATTTTTGATTTTATGAAAAATTAAAAAAAAAAAAAAATTAAATAAATTAAATCATATTGTAAAAATGTTGTTACTGTTATCTGTTTTTCTGTAGATTTTTTAATAATAAATTATAATTTTTGCTTTGGTTAAAAATAATTTTATAAAATACAAATAGCATATCAAATTACTAACAGATTACGATAAGAAATTTAAAACAAGCGATAATTACTGTTTTGATTTCTAATGATCTATATTAGAAATAATGTTTTCTTAATTTCAAGGTTTTATTATATATAACTTGTAAAAATATCAGTAACGTTATTACATTTTGGTATATACTACTATTAAATGGGATATTGATTCTATTATATTTTTAGAAAAATCAAACAAGAGTATAAGGTATTTAGGTAAATTTAGTCATTTAATATGCTATTTCTATTTTATAAAAACATGAACAATACAGAACAATTAGTTTAACTAGTCATGCATAAAAACCCTTAACTACAATTCTATACAGAAGAATTGAGAGGAGAGTGGAAGAAGTGTTAGGAGAAGACCAATTTGGTTTCAGGAAAAGTATAGGGACAAGGGAAGCAATTTTAGGCCTCAGATTAATAGTAGTAGGAAGATTAAAGAAAAATTGCTAACATGTACAGGAACCAAACAGCAACAGTAACAATTGAAGAACATAAGAAAGAAGCCGTAATAAGAAAGGGAGTCCGACAAGGATGTTCTCTATCTCCGTTACTTTTTAATCTTTACATGGAACTAGCATTTAATGATGTTAAAGAACAATTTAGATTCGGAATAACAGTATAAGGTGAAAAGATAAAGATGCTACGATTTGCTGATGATATAGTAATTCTAGCCGAGTAAAAAGGATTTAGAAGAAACAATGAACAGCATAGATGAAGTCCTACGCAAGAACTATCGCATGAAAATAAACTAGAAGAAAACAAAAGTAATGAAATGTAGTAGAAATAACAAAGATGGACTACTGAATGTGAAAATAGGAGGAGAAAAGATTATGGAGGTAGAAGAATTTTGTTATTTGGGAAATAGAATTACTAAAGATGGACGAAGCAGGAGCGATATAAAATGCCGAATAGCACAAGCTAAACGAGCCTTCAGTAAGAAATATAATTTGTTTACATGAAAAATTATTTTAAATGTCAGGAAAAGATTTTTGAAAGTGTATGTGTGGAGTGTCGCTTTATATGGAAGTGAAACTTGGACAATCGGAGTATCTGAGAAGAAAAGATTAGAAGCTTTTGAAATGTGGTGCTATAGGAGAATGTTAAAAATCAGATGGGTGGATAAAGTGACAAAGAGGTATTGCGGCAAATAGATGAAGAAAGAAGCATTTGGAAAAATATAGTTAAAAGAAGAGACAGACTTATAGGCCACATACTAAGGCATCCTGGAATAGTCGCTTTAATATTGGAAGGACAGGTAGAAGGAAAAAATTGTGTAGGCAGGCCACGTTTGGAATATGTAAAACAAATTGTTAGGGATGTAGGATGTAGAGGGTATACTGAAATGAAACGACTAGCACTAGATAGGGAATATTGGAGAGCTGCATCAAACCAGTCAAATGTCTGAAGACAAAAAAAAGGAAAAAATTTTATAAAAAATATTTTTAACCGAAACAAAAATTATACGTTATTATTAAAAAATCTACAGAAAAACAAATAACAGTAACAACATTGTTACAATATGATAACGTTACTGATAATTTTTTAACAATGTTGTTACTGTTGTTTTACTGTAAAGCATAATTTTTGCTTTGGTTAAAAATATTTTTTTTAAAGTACAACTAGCATATTAAATTACTAAATTTACCTAAATACCTTATAGTTTGATTTTTCTAAAAATATAATAGAATACATATCCCATTTAATAGTAGTATATACCAAATTAGGTGATTATATATTTATTCCTTACAGATAATTTACAATAAAAGATACCAATCCATGTATACCACACGTATATTTATGTAAAAGATATCACATGTATACTTCTACCGAATTTACAAATAATTTATTCTTTTATTTTTTTGGTTCCAGTGGAACAAAAAAATATTTGGAAAATTCCAAAAACCATTCTAGAAAATTCAAGGAAAAATCTATAACTCTATAAAAACCTGATACCCAAAAAGTTGTTATCATTACGTATAATGTTTATAGAATTTTACCCTGTTAATAACGATAAAGGTTTGCTTTCGATTATAGGGAAGTGATTCAATTTGACTTTTTTATCTTTCTCATATTTGGAACAGGAGAAAGTTATTCCGGATCATCAATCTGGATTCAGATGGAGTATTTTACTTTGAATAATCATACACAGTTATTAATATCATCACACAGTGCCTGGAAGAAAAAAGTTTTTGCTTGGCGCCTTCTTGCATGTATAGCATTCTGATGTTGGATGTTTAACCCTTACAGAGAATTTACATTTCTTTTTTTCATCTTTTGGTTCCAGAGAAACAAAAGAGTGATACCAAAATTTTAGAAAAGTCAAAGAAAAATATACAATTCCAGAAATGACTAAAACTGGAAAGTGTAGAAACTTTTTACTCATTAAAGTAACATATTCTTATAACACTTCAAGTTAATATCGATAAAAGTTTCCTTTCGATTGGAGAGAGGTAATTCAATTATACCTTTCTCATATTTTCATCACGGTTAATGTTTTTATTTCTTAGAAATTATTCCATATTAGATGTAGAAGAATATTTTACTTGAAATTATTTGGTTATTAATATTTAATCTATAAAATTATAATATATAGTTTAGGTAGACCAGTGGATGAAGACGCGAAAATTTACTCTGTTCTTTTTAAAAAACCTTTAATTTAGCATCGAATTATAAATTTCATATTAAAAATATCAACAAATAGTAAAAATATAAATTAAAACCACACGCTGAACGATTAAATGAGGGATATTACGTTATATCATATTACCCTATCTGATATTTATCACTTGTTTTACTAGTGGAGGAATTATTATAAATGTTTTTAACATTCATTGCCTACCATACTATATTACTTATGTTATATAAATATATATTTTCTTACTTACATATAAACGAATAAATCTTCTTCCCTCCTGAGTTACCTGTAAATAAAAATAATCGGTTATTTACCTTTTCATATACTTTGTAGCTAATATATATTTAGATTTGTGTTTAAAATATTAGATTATGGTAATGTTATCCATTTTTTTTTTTAATATTTTTTAATTATATAATTTTTTCCTCTTAAATCAGAACTACAGTTCACTAAAAACATAGTAACGAAACGAACTAAATTACATTAAAACATAAAAAAATTAATTTACATTTAACAAATTAAAGATTACATCATTTTATAAAATTTTGTAACCTTGATTTAAAAAAAAAAACAACTATTTTATTTTGTTAATTTTTTCTTTTTTTTTTAATTTTGTAGTAGTAAAAATTAAGCTGAATATGGTGATTTCACAGTATTTTTTTTTCACTATTTACCCGACTACACGTTAATTTACACCCTAATTATTACATAAGAATATCAGAATTAGATATACATGATACAGCAAATTAAATATATAAATAAATAACCGTTCTAGATTAAGTTAAGGCCGATGTAATATATGCTGCTTGAAGTTCAGCTTGCGGATTTTTTTGTAGCCTAATACTGAACGATTGAGACCGAGAATGAAGTGGAAAACGGGTGAGAAGAAGATAGCAAATGGACTTCACTCACAACGAGGTAAAAAACAAAAAGTTGTGCATTTCAACTAATTTGAATTGTTAATAAATTCGGAACTTAAAAAGGGCTATCAGACGTGGCAGCATTTTTTAGCAAATTTTATGGGGTTTCAGAGTATTTATCTACTTAGATTGATTTTCATACCGTATTTGAGATATCTGAAAAAAAACCGCTAAGCTGCTCGATAAAATTTTTCTTAAGAGAGTGGTAGTAGTGTTTTCATAATGAAATGTAGATAACAATATTCCTGTTAGAAATTGTTAATGTGTAAAATTTTATCACGATCGGAATAAAATCGTAGATCCGTATTAAATGCAAACGGTCCACACTTTTTATATATATATATATATACATATATATACTTGTAGATGAATTGATATAGAAAAAAATTTTTTTTGCTTTCTCCGACCAGTTTTCCAGCTATTGCCGGATTTGGGTTGCAATTACCACTACCGACTTACTAAGCCTAACAACGTAGCTGCAATATATGTGTAAATAAATGTACCGGTAAACAAGTAGTCTGGAACAAACTTAGATTGTAAACCACTACTGTGAGACGTGTGGTTAATTTAAACCTAACCACCAAAGAACTCTGGTATCCACAGTTTAGCATTCAAATCTATATAAAAGCAACTAACTACTTTTACAAGGACTCGAACCTACGAACTCTCGACTTCGAAAATCAGCTGATTTTGTAATGACTAGTTTAACCAGTAGACTACCCCGCCGGGTTAGTACGTATGCTTATATTTATATATAATATATAAGAGAATGTTCACATAAGTATTTAGACGAGCAGTTCAAATGAAATAATAAATTCAGTAAAAAAGAGGACATTTAAATGAAATAAAGATAAAAAAATTCATAAACTCAAGCGTTTTAATATTATCCTGAAGTTACAAAATTTTCCGCACAGAACAAAATTCCTAGTCCAATCCTGTATTAAATATACCAAGCATTTCCGTAAAAAATTTCAAATGATTACTAAAAATTATTAAATTTAATTTATTCAAAAGATAGGTACTGGAATAATTACTTAGATCAATTATAGACAGGCTAAAAAACGTTTTGTAATGTCAGGATAATTTTAAAGAGTTGGAATTATATACTTTTTATCCTTGCCTCAGTTAGAGATTCTGTTTTTTTTTTTTTAAATTAATTTATTGATTCATTTTTATTAATACTGTGGTTTATTTTTATCGTTTTGTATTTTTATAACAACCTTAAAGCAAAGAATTCGCTTTGGAATTGAATAAATAAATAAATAAGCCATTCTTATGATAATTTCATTAATTAAACTTCCAGATAGAACGGTAACAGCGAGCTTTTGAATCCATTTAAAAATAACTATAATCAGACTAAAACTAGGCATCGATATTTTTAAATAAGAAATCAAAAACAGTAACAAGATTTTTATTTACGTATCTAGATGGACAGTATTTTTTAAATAACTAGCAAGCCGTTTACGAGAATCAGAGATAGGACTGGTTACGAGGAATTTTAGAACACACACGCGGGATATATTATTAACTTTTATGAAGTGACACCAGTTTTAAGTTAAACATTATTTGATGGTATTTTATATTTGATGATGTGAGGTAGATTTAAACCGCTGTAGGTGTGAGTGTATTAGAATAGATACGTGTATAACGTTTATGTTGTATTTGTGTTTCATTTATTGAGAAGAAAAAGTTGATACTCTTTTCATTCGTGACCAGAGGTTTTATATTTAGGCATTCATTCGGTGTAAGGTGCGAACATATAGCCTTTATGCGTTTACGTGCTTTGAGTATTAACCTACTATATGAAGTATAATATTATATTTAAAAGAAAAGACGACGCGCGGACTAACTGACTGCATTCTAGCCGTTCGTCATCACTTGTCACCACAAGCAGTTAAGACTGGCAAGATGAAATAAATAAAATATATTTGCAGAGCATATATACCGGTTGGGAATATGGATGCACACACCGACTCGTTCACAAATGTACTACTACGCGGGTGATAAACACAAAATAAAGACTTACAATCCGAGTATCCAGTTTCAAAAACTCGACCTAAACGAGTTAAAAATAAAAAATTACAACCGCTAAGCTATATCACGCGGCATGGGTTCAGGGATTATTTCTTATTTTTTGTATAAATTCAAAAAGAAGTTTCAGAGGAAGGGGGTCAACGTTCGTATACGAGGACATCTTTCGTCCAGGTCTTAAATAACTCCTTTGCCGTGTTCTGGACTCTTATAATGTCTTACTTTGTCTTTGTACATAAACAACCGGCAGTAATAAATCAGAAAACTTTACGTATACATGTGGACAGTGGACAGCGGGCCACCTAACTCTGATAAGATACGGTTCAAATGATAGCCTTGAGGTCCATTTATTTTTACGATATCTATAAGTTATAATACGTGTACAATTCAGTGGTGTTTTTTAAAATCTTTTTATTTTAAAACATATATGATTTTAAATGAAATTAATAAACATTAATTAATGTTGTTGCCGATTAGACTGTATTGATTGATTAGTTTCTGCCTCAAAATTAATAAAAATTAATTAATGTTGTTGCCGATTAGATTGTATTGACTGATTAGTTTCTGCCGCTACCTCGTTGATATGAAATACAAAAAAACACTTTTGTTTTGCATGTATTATAAATGAAAAACCTTTAAAAAGTTAGTTTTTCATTGAAAAAGTACAATGAAACTTCAAAAGGATGAGTCAAACAATCTATGTAATCGATTGATGAAACCTTTACTTAGTACATGAAAAAAAAAATAAAACAATATTTTTCTTATCTTCACAAAATTTATTTATAAATTTAACTATTACTTTTGAATACTTAGTACTTTAAAGCTTTTGTATACTGTACGTAACATCTGAGGAAAGTAATTTTTTAGATAAATTTCGTGAAAATCAAAAAACATATTTTATCATTTTTTTCTTGTTTTTATTTAAGCGTTTATTATTTATTTATTAACATATAAAGTGTTTTTATTACGATTTCAGTATATACACATATATACAATTACAGTTCCAGTCATAAAAATTACAATTGAACAGAATTATTTGATGAAAAAAGACCACTACCTATGAAACTGTTTATTAGAAGTATAACCATACCCATTCTGTAGTCAAATAATTAGATCTTTGGAAAAATTTCTTTCCGACATAATCTTGAGATGTCTCAAACATACTAATATGCAATATTTCTGTAAATTAATAAAAAAATATATAACGGAATGTTATGTTGTGCTAAGTACGTTTTTCATTCAGTTTTATGTGTACAGAGCAACATAGCAATTGTTATATATAAACAGAGTAATTAAGTAATTTTTTTTTTAAGTTATAGGTAAGTGTGAGCATATAGTTTCTGAAATAGATAGAGGATCATATATATTTCTATGCTTGGAAAAATGGACATACAGATGAAATCACCCGCAAAGTAAAATGGACTCCGCAAAGTAAAGTTCACCATATTAAATCGGCAAGCTTCAATACAGTATTTTGCTCTTCAAAAAAAAAAGGAAGTATTATATTGATTTTTTAATATCGGTAAACCAGGAAATTTAGTTACTACTAAATTTAGGATGTAATACTTTACATCATCTAATGATATTTTAATCAATGACGAAATTAAATGATAGATTAGGTACTAGATAATTAAACTACTGGGTTATTTTATAACATATTAATTTTCCTGAAATGCCGATTTTAATATCTTGCTACACGAAAAAAAGGTTCATACGTGAATTTGAAAAAAAAATTACAAAAATACAGTTTTTTTACTTTATATTAATCTTGGTACTACTTAAAATATAGAATAAGCTAGATAATTTTACTAACACAGTTATTAAAATAATTTTTATATTAAAATAAATATTTACTCGTTTAGATAAATTATTTACACAAACAGTTTTTGCACTATTTATAGCTTATTTCATTCATACCATAATTTATGCAAAAAAATAAATATAAACTTTGGTTGGAAAACATAACAAAAATTTGAATTTATGTATTTTAACTAATTATTTTTATGAATAACCTGTACAACACTTTTAAGAAGGAAGAGAGAAAAAAAATGAATAAAACATATCTTAAAGTTACTGAATATTTCGCGTAAAATTACAACACGTTATGTGTATAATTAAGTATATAAAAATTCTGAAATAAATGCATAATTGTTTAAAAACTACTTAATAATAATTAGTGGTCTCTTGTTGCTCCGCAGCAATTATTACAAAGTAATGTTATATATTTATAAAAATCTGCCAAAACCCTATTCTATTTACCACAACGTCTGACCACCAACTCCTTTGTTTTTCTCTTTCCTTTTCTACTACAGGTAAAATGCAAGTTCAAAAACCTATTTCCATTCCCTCCAGACGTTCTACTTGACATATCGGAGTGAATTTTTTAAATTCTGTTCGGAAAAGCCCGCAGACATCAAACATCGACCGACCTTCAACGTGATTTTTCTGTGAGTAATAACCTCAGAAAATCGCTCAGTAAAGTAATAAATGGGGATTATTTGAGAAACTCTCGAGAAGTTTTTGGTTCGATGACGCTTGACAAGATGTCATTAGGTCATTTGGAGCAAAATAAAAAAATCAGCCCGATCCTTCTAGTAGAACGGTCACACGGGCTGGAAATTTTTTTAACATACAACATTTTGTATATATTTATACATGTATTGTTTGTTATAAAACACATAAGTTTTATATACGTATCTTATATCTATATAATATTGTGTTTCTATAAATAATTCTATAGATATATTTTATTATATATTTTATTTTATAAAAACTGGAAAAACCCAAAAAAACATTTTACAATAAAATTATTTAAATTTAAAACATGATAGAGGAATATCATAGACATGCGCACACACACACACACACACACACACACACACACACACACACACACACACACACACCTACAAGGTAATTGTAAGAAGACTTCACAACTTTAAAAGGATATAAAAAATATTAAGATGAGATCTCATTCACTTTGAGATCAAAATTCACTTTGTTACAATATGGCTTCTGCTTGTAATAGTGACATACATCCCACCTGAAGTTGATTTCATTCCAGACTGTAGCCAGCAAGTCGGGCGTTACCTCTACAGCTACTGCGTTAATTCGAAGTCTTAGCTCAACAAGATCAGCAAGCAAAGGTAGTACAGAAACCCGATCTTTAATGAAACCCCAGAAGAAAATATCTGGCGGAGTCAAATCTGAGAAGTGAGATGGCCATACAATTTGACCTACAGGATCGATCCACCGACCTGGAAATCGAGTATCAAAATAATGTCGCAGATAATAATGGAATTAACTTTTGTTGTAATAGTCAAATTGAGGAATTAAAATATATTTCAAAGAACGTCCAAAAAAACCATACATTACGGTTGCCTCCTGGAAGAACTCACTGTCTCAACGAAGGTTTGGTGCCAAGAGTAAATTGTATGTCTACAAGAAGCCCTGCCTGCCTACAAGAAGACTCCCTACGATAATCAATGCGAAAATTACGTTGCTGGCTGCGAATCATGAAACGAAAACACACAACTAGCACATGCCACAATAGTAAATATATTAATTTTTAACAACACTAATAACTGGATTCGGTACTAATGAAGTAGGTAATTCAAAACTTAATAAGTTTGAAATGAATTGCTATGAAATGAGACCGCAACCGAACCTGCAAATTATCTAAATAAATTTTTATATGTTTTAAAGTTGCGAAGTCAGTTTTGAATCATATATTTGTATATGATACAAATATGTGATTCAAACAATATATATTTATATATTTATATTTATATATATATATATTTATATTTATATTTAAACAATTATCTTTATAAACGGCTGTGAACGCTTTCTTCTCTTTTCTATGTATTAAATTACTGAATATAAACTTACGAACCGTCATATATATTCTACTTATAAAAAAACATACCTGTAAATGTTCGTTTGAAAAAATAAAATATAATAATTTGTATGTAATCACCTTTTTTGTTGCATTATATTAGGCAATTAAATAGACAATTTAATGGTGTTTTCAAAGTATAATTTTTCAAAACTCGTTGATTTTATAAAAGAAAATTCGTAAAAAAACATGTATAAAAAATAAATACAATTCTAATCATAGAACATAATATATCATATAAAAACTCATACCTTATCCAGACAACGTATATTTACACTGCTATACATATATACACCGCCAGGTAAAATTCAAATTTATCTAAATATAAAGGGAATAGAAATGTTTAACTTTTCTTAGAGTATATAATTTTCATTTATTTATGTTTGATATTAACCTAAATATTTAAAAAGTATAAGGAGCTACGTAACGAAAAGTATTCGTAAAATTAAAAATCTGATGTGGACATTAAATCTTTGTACGCCTATAAAAAAAAAAAATAAATTACATAGAAACATTTTTGCAGCTCTTTATTTAAACTTATTTCACTTGAAAGTTAGATACGATCTGTAAGTGTACAGTTACACAATTGCTGAAATATTAACATCAACAATCTTACATGAAACATTAAGAGAGAGTAAAAGTCCGTTTATTTCTCGTATTACTAGATCAGTATTATTCGTATCTTCGTGAGTTGCTGATTAACAAAAGTTTTAGATTTCTGATGTCTCGTATAAATAGAAATTAATAATAATTAAACTATTCCGTTTACCAAAAATGAAAAAGAAAGAAATATATCTCAAGAAAAAAAAAACGACAGAACGTGTATACAAATTAACATCAGAACAATTATATCAAACCAAAGACCGATGTACGTACGTACATACGTTCAGATGTCACGTCGAAACTAGTCAAAATGGATTCAGGGACGGTCGAAATGGATATTTCCGTTGAAATTTAAAAACCGAAATTTTAACGATGATAATACTCTTCTTAAAAGGTAAAAACTATTCCACAAATGTACATTTCCAAAATATAACCAAAAAATAAAAATATTTCTAAAATTAAAATCTATTAAATAAAAAGTGTATAATTAAACTTTAGTATACATCAAAAGAAAGTTGTTAAAAAATATATCGATATTATAAGTCGAAATAATTTTTTAACATATTTTTACAAAATAAAAATGGTTTATGAAATGAACAAATAATTATGTTCAATAAAAAATTTACGGAGAAAGAAATTGTTAAAGAATCATATTAAAAATGATATAGTACATCGTCAAGTGTAAATTCATTAGAATCATAATAGGATACACAAAAGTAACACAATCCAAAATTTGTAAGTGGGCCTCAAGCAAGCAGAAAACAATATGTTAACAGTATTTTTACTTCCTCGTACGAAGTAAAGAAAATATTGTGATCGCGAAAAATGTCAGTTTCCAGATTTCAACAGAAATATCCATTTTGACCATCCGTGACTCCACTCCAACTAGTTTCGGTGTGACGTCTGTACGTATGTACGTGTATGTTTCTTGCATAACTCTAAATTGATTAGCCATAGATTGTTGAAATTTTGATTTAGGATTGTTGTAACATCTAGTTGTGCACTTCCCCTTTTTATTGCAATTGACTGGACCAAAAGTACCCAAAAAAGCACAAAATCAAAAAATTTGAATTTTGCTCTTATTCTTAACTGCAGTAATCAGCTCTCATTGAGAGATTTTCAACGATATGTAATAAGTGGTACTTATTTTCATTGGTTCCAGAGTTATAGCCAAAAGAAATTTTAATTAATGAAATATTTGGATCGTAAAGGGGAAGGCAGTTTTTTAAACTTGGTTTTTTAATTTAAATATATTGATTTAATAATAATTAATTATTAATCTTTGATGTAAAAATATGTGTATGTGTAATTTAATAGGCGTAAAAGTAAGTCATGTGGGTCCACATCAGATTTTTTTCTTCTCATTCCCTCAGTATTTATTTAACAACATTTTTTTATTATAAAATTATTTGTTGACAGCTGATTGATGTATATATCTCATATTATATCAACAAACTGATAAATCCAGTTGTAAAAATTATTTCAGAATATATTTTCTGACATAGGTAATTCGTATAAATCTAGTATCTAATATAATGCGTTCTAGTTGCCCTTAACTACTAATGTTTGAAATATTTAATATCTAGTTGCAGTGATCAACAGAAAAATAATCGTATAAACGTTTCTTAGTGCAGAATTTCCCTAAAACGAAAACACTTTTAATCGTAAATATTTTTTTGAAATTTTAATATTTTTTTTAAAAAATGAAACGATTAAATTTAGCAGCTTATAACACCAATGTTGTTAACGAACTTAAATCATTATATAATCCTTGTAGGATTAAATCCTACAACCGGTTTGAATAGTTCATTAAAAGTATGCTTATAATATTAGAATTATTTTTTTCAGTGATGAAGTTTGGTTCCATCTAAACGGTTACTTATGGTAGTATAACCATACATGGAGCAGTATAAAACAATAAATAACCTTTACTTAGTGAAAAATCTGATATGGACAACACGACTTCCTTGTACGCCTACGGAATTACATTTGCACATTTTTTGTAAAATGAAAGGTAAATAAAATTTTATTTCATTAAAAACTTCTGTAATTTTTCATATTTCTTTCTTTTTATTATTGAATAATATATTCTTTTTTACAACCGTAATTTTTTTTTTTTTTAAATGAGAGGTAATCATTAATAAATCAATATATTTAATTAAAAAAAAAAAAAATTGTTAACATAAAGGAGATGAAGTCAGATTCGAACCGATGTGCCTTCCCCTTGTTAAGATGCAAATATTTTATTTATTAAAATTGTATTTGGCTATAACTCTGGAAGCAATGAAAATTAATTCCACTTATTATATACCGTTGAAAAACTCTCATTAATGGTTTATTACGTAATGCAGATTGTGGGAAAAGTCCACAATCCAATTTTTTTGGATTTTGGGCATTTTTGGTCCAGTCAATTTTAATCAAAAGGTGTGGTGCAGTCTTAAATTCAAAAAGTTCAACATCCTACGGCTAATCGCTTTTGAGTTATGTTGGCGAGATACATATGTACGTACAAACATCACGCCGAAATTAGTCAAAATGGATTCAGGGATGGTTAAAATGGATATTTTTGTTGAAATCTGAAATCCGTAATTTTTCGCAATTACAATACTTCCCTTACTTCGTACAAGGAAGTAAAACTTGGCGATTAACTTTATATTTCGGTGAAGAAAGTGCCTGTGACGAGTAGATGAAGAATAGTCAATAATATAATTATAATTTATTCTACATTAAAGCAAGAAGATTTCTTAAAGATTTTTTTTACAATTTTTACCTAATAAAATTAGTTATTGTAATCTATGACCTTGGTATTTTACCAACTTTTGAAAAATAGCTCTCTATGCCGTTAATTTTTTTGAAATTTTGAAAGTTATTATGTGTTGTTATAATAATACTAATAATATACGTTGAAAAGCTAAAAGAAAATTTTCCAAATTAAAAATTTAATTTGAATAAATTTAAGGAGCTACATAACGAAAAGTATTCGTAAATATAAAAAAAGGTAAAAGCTTTTCCAGAAGTGTATATTTTCAAAATATGTCTAAAAAATGTAAAAAAATCTTTTTAAAATTAATATTTATTAAATGTTGTAAATTTTATTTATTATTTTCGTGCCGCCTGAACTTTGCACCACTAGGTATAAAGAATTATAAAATAGTAGAAGTTAAATTACATACAATTAAAAGGTATAATAATAATTTTGTGCTTAAGCTAAAGTTAAAACTTGAAAATAGAACAGAAGGTAAAGGAAGATGCATTAAACCATTCAAATTACAGACGACAAAAAAAAATAAAATGTTTTTAAGTTAAATTTTTTCAAGTTATAACTTTAAAGCGTGATACAAATCACATGAAAAATTATCTCGTTAAAAAGAATAATTCAAGACAATAATAATAGTAATAAAAAAATAAAAAATTAAAACAAAAAATTATGTATACATATTTAAAAATATGCCGACTGCAGGTGTGACTGTGGTATGTGTCAGTTATAAATAAACATATGGCTTAGCTTATACTACTAGCAAGAGCCAGACATCTGATAGTAACTTTAACATTTCTAAAAGTTCCTCCGGCGAACGAATAAATTTTATTGGGGGCAGAATTTATCGCCATTACATTTTAATGGCGAGTAATGAAGGCACTCTCGTAAATTAACCAGATTTCAGAATAAGTACTAACCGACCGACTGAACACACAAACACAAATTGTGAATGTACCACCATCACTATAACATAACTGCATTACATGAGTTTAGATAATATGATAAAATGTCACGAATATGTGACCACTGGTTCCGTCTGTAAACTATGTATAAACTTGATAATATATAGAGTAACTTATTTATTTAATGCTTTTTTGTTTTTTGAAAAAAAATTGCACAGAAATCATGTTACATACCTAGCTAGGTATGTACTATTTATTTTTCTTTCTGATATCAGAACAGTTTGTAATATTATTACACCTAGTTTAATAACGATCATACATGCAAAATGATGTTAATATGTTAATTTATTTTATTTATTATATCTAGCCTATACATAGATTTAAATAAGATTTGTCTGATCGCCAGATCAAGAAAGCTATTATGCATGACTTTCGATCGTTCCAATGAGATATAAATTTGCGTTTTGTACGGCTTAGTATATTCACATTTATACTTTTTTTTAATGAAACAATTCTTGTTTTATTGCTCTTATACGAACTATGAATAATTATGTAATTTTGTGTATAAAATTAGAGTGGCATTTATGAATTACCTAAATTATATATATAAAAAAAATCTGTTTAAACCGATGAAAAGTTGTACGTATGTATACATTTTTGTAAATCCAATGAAGTTGTATTATGTTTTACACATAAATCAATATATTACAATTCATGTAAACAACATATTACAGGGAAATAATGCAATATGATTATTGAAATAAATTATTTAAAAGAAATCCTATGGAACTGTAAATACAAAACTAACGAAAATTGAAACTATATATTTTATAACAGAGAGTGCTTATAACTATATATATTAACAGAGAGTTTCATACAAAAGACTCATAAAAAGTATTTCAACACGTACTTAAAAAGAAAAAAATTAATTTTTACATGTTTTTTTTCTTTAAAACATTAAACAAATTATAAATGGGCTGCTTTTAATTAGGCAAATTTAAACAATAATAAAAAACTAGGATAATTTACAAGTAAACAAAAACATCAAACGACATCGTTTTTCCATAATTATAAAATTAAAAAAAAAAAACTATTTAGTAATTGTTTTCTAAGATTAATTTTTTTATTAAATAAACTAGTTTTATAAATATATCCAATTTTTTTTTAGAGTAATGTAGGGAAGAGCATCGTCCGAAAAGAGGGAAATTTTCCTTTAAAAATGTGTTAATATAATCCTCTTACCTCAAAAAGAGGGTAAGTTTCTGTTTGAAGAATAAATGGTATATCTAGAGATTTGGAAAGATTTACTTGGATTTTCCAATTATAAAACCGGTTGATAAAATATATTACGTGGTGATGTAAGGTCTAACGGGTTCCATGATTTGAATTAAGTAGGTTAATAACAGAAAAAAAGTGTCTACGGTATGTGGAACATATATTCTTCGGAAAAAATAGTTAACATTTGTGAAAATGTTAAAAAGAATAGGGCAACGTAAAGATCTGAAGAACACCAGATTTATTAGAACTAACTGATAAAAAAAAAATCTAAACACTATTTTCATTTGCTGAGGAGTGACCTAAGATAAAACAAAAAAACTGATGTGGACATCACATGACTTCCATGTTTGCCTATTAAATTACATATATACATTTTTTGTTGCACTTCATTTATACTTATTTCATTTGAAAGTTAGATACGATCCTTCAATTCTTTAATAAAGTGGACAGTTACAGAATTGCTGAAATATTAACATCAACAATCTTACATGAAACATTAAGAGAGAGAGTAAAAGTCCGTTTATTACTCGTATTACTAGATCAGTATTATTCGGATCTTCGTAAGTTGCTGATTAACAAAAGTTTTAGATTTCTAAACAAAAGTTAAACTATTCCGTTTAGTGAACTCCTGTATAATGGTTACAAATGTTAATTTCGACCTTATTGTGTAAGAAGAGGAAGAAAATGTCAAAACCAAAGAAAGAATAAAAAGATTAAGAAAAGAGGATAAATATAAAAAGAAAGAGAACGTTAAGACCAAGCAATGAATAAAAGGATTAAGAGAGGATTATGAATATAAAGAGAGAAAATTTGAAAACTAGAGAACGTGTACTCAAATTATGATCAGAAGAACGATTAAATGATTGGCAACAAAAAACAAATAAACGAAATGATGATCAACTCCGACTTAAAGAGAATGTTGTCCGACAATATCAGAGGAGTAGTGAACTCAGAGATAATAATTTTTTGCAATTCATTAAATATGGGGCACGTATGCCTCACTATATATGTTATTCATGTGAGGGTCTATTTTTCAGTCACTCTGTAGTTAACTTTAACGTAAATAAAATTAAACAGCAATTTTAGAATAGTTAAATAAAATTAAAAAGAAATTAAACTAGTAAATCCAAAAACAATATGATTCTAAATTATAATTTTCAATAAATATTAAATAATCAGATATTTCACCAAATCTATTGCATATACACATATGTAATAAGTCATATTAACTTACATATTCGCATTTTAAAAGGACATAAAATTTTGTTTTTAATAATTATTAATAAATCAATATATTTAATGTAAAAAATTAAAAACAAATTAAAAAGAAGAAAAAGTGCCATTTTTTTTTAATTTTTAACTGAATTTTTACGGGCATCGACTGCTAAGGTCATTAGCCCTCGTCACATTCTTTAAAAGAAATTATTATCTCCATCAGGATCGTCATATGTAAGGGTGTAAAGGGCCCTTACATTTTATTTAAAAACACAAACTTCACAATAAACATTAAAACATAAAAGACAAGGACAATCACAAACACTTACGGGGTGTAAAGGGCCCCAATATTAAAATTTGAGATAGGTTCTCAAAAGACCATGAAATTAAAATTAAAATTAAACTTATCAATACTATATCTTTCTTTCTTTCTTCTACGAAGTCTCATTTATAGTTTAAGCACCCTCGGGGCGACCAGAACCGCCGTTGAGCAGTATATCAGTCGTGCCAGGGTGCCGTGGCAGTTGAATCCTTCTTATATCAGGCCACAGGCGTGCACGGCGTACACCCATAGCCTCGCGCCCTCAATCCACCCTTGAGGGTCCCCCATGCCATCATCGGACACACCCCGACTCACTGCTCTTGAATGCAGGAGAGCCAAAATGGCCTAGGCAAGAGGGCTACCTCCCGTCACTATACGTGCCACGCTTCGAGACTCCCTTATATGTATATATAAAACTACCACTTAGAGTATCTTTTACCACAGCTTTAAACTTCCATTTTATAGACTTTTAAGAAGTCCACTGGCGTGTAAAAATGCAACTATATTTTCTTCATTTCCATTATCCAGATCAGCACTAATATTATTTGTAAGACGGAACCTCTTTCTGAGGTCCTCATATATGGTACACTCTTCTATTAGATGCTTGATTGTCAATCTTTTATTACAAACACCGCACATTGGTCTCACTTCGCCGGTTAACAAATATAAATTTGTTAATCGCGTGTGACCGATTCTAAGTCTGGTCACCGCTACTTGTTCACGGCGAGTCAACTTAAAGTCGCTTTTCCATTTATAAGGAGAAGTTTTAACTGAGTTTAATTTTGTATTTAAACTCCTCCATTCAGTATTCCACTTGTTTTTTATTACGTTAGTTAGACAATTTTTAACATCTGCCACTCTTACAGGAAATGCATCCAAGTCATCGCAGACTGTTGCCTTTCTGGCAGCTTCGTCTGCGATTTCATTACCTGTAATACCAGCATGCCCTGGAGTCCATACAAATACGCATCGCTGTCCTCGTTGTTTTAGTACGTATAAAATGGACAGGATGTTTGCAATTAGGACATCCTTAATGTTCTTGTTCCGAATTGCGACGAGTGCACTTAATGAATCGGAACATATTAGCACTCTCTCTTCGCAATAGTGTTCAGTGTGGCGAAGAGTTTGCTGAATTGCAGTGAGTTCTGCCGTGTAGACACTGGCCACATCTGGCAGTCTCCAAAAGTGGGCTTCTTCATTTACATATATCGAGCATCCAACACCATGTTCGGTTTTAAAACCGTCAGTATAAATTCTAATATGTTCTTCGTAACTACTGACGGTTGCTAAAAATTCCTGCTGGATGATCACTGCTGGTTTCTTTTTTATTTCTCCTTGAGAGAGATCCAAACTTGTATTTACCGCTGGCAAGAGCCATGGCGGTATTTCTCTAGTAGAAATTGCTAGTGTCTCTGGTACAGCAATTTCATATTTTCTTCTTAATTCGTGGTACCTAATTCCAGTTGG
This sequence comes from Lycorma delicatula, assembly GCF_047948215.1. NCBI lineage: Eukaryota > Metazoa > Arthropoda > Insecta > Hemiptera > Fulgoridae > Lycorma > Lycorma delicatula. The sequence goes on along the minus strand of NC_134464.1, from coordinate 48,513,625 downwards.
TCTGGAATAGGTAGCACGATGTTAATATACTGCAGCCATAGGATGATTCGTAAACAATTTATTATTTATATGAGCAGGGAAAGCCCATACATTTGCTGCATATCTTAACAAAAGGATCTCTCTTCTATAATGTAGTGGCATTATTCCGGCTTCAGACATCAGACTAGCCGCCGGACTTGTGCGGAAACCGCCTGTTGCATATCTTATTCCGCTATTATGAACTACGTCTAACTTTCTTAAGTGCGACTTTCTAGCGGATGAATATACGATACATCCGTAGTCTATTTTAGATTGAACCAATGCTTTATACAATCTCAATAATGTCTCTTTGTCTGAGCCCCAATTTAAATTCGATAAACATTTTATAATGTTTAGGGCTCTTTTGCATCTATCACTCAAGTCCTGTATATGTAATCCCCATGTAAGGGATTTATCCAATACTAGTCCTAAATATCTTACGCTATCTTTATATTATATGGGATTATCGTCAATTTTCAACGCAGGACTTTGATGAGGAATTCTCTTCCTACAAAAGTGTACACAGCACGTTTTCACTGATGAGAATTGGAATCCGTTATTCCTTGCAACTTCATTTAGAGCATTGATCGCTCGTTGCAATTTGTACCTCACCATAGCAGTCTTGTTGCTGGCATACACAATTGCGAGATCATCATCATAGACGCTTTTGCTGATTTCTACTGGAATGGCTAGTATCAATTTATTAATGGCAATGGTAAACAAGGTACCGCTCAACGGCGAACCCTGCGGTATGCCATTTTCCAAGATTCTTTCACATAAATATTCATTGTTGACGCGTACTTGGAAGGAACGGTCATTCATGTTGTTGCTGAGCAGTATAGGCAGATTGCCACGAATGCCCCGTTCATGTATCTGGAGCATTATACCATGACGCCAGGTCATATCGAAAGCCTTCTGAAGATCAAAGAAGACTCCGACACAATGTTTCCTTTTAATAAAGCTGTTATATATAATGTCCTCTAAGCTGATCATTTGATCAGTGGTAGAATGGTATTGTAAATTATCTACCCTGAAAAATTTTATTTAATAATGTTTATGTTTTAAAAATTTGATAAATAATTATCTAATAAATGCAAAACTTTACGGTGGTTCTGTCATAAAGTTAAAATACGAGTGATTCACGAAAAATGTAACAAATTTTCAAGAATGTTTTACTGGTGAAAATAAAAAAGGTTCGTATGAACCATAGATTCGGAAACGCTTTGTTAACGTGTTTCGGCGGACTAAAGACTTTTCCCAGATTTCTGCGTCTACCGAAAAATAATAAAAATATTACCATGAGTCATCTTATTTCGTTTTATATAAAACGAAATAAGATGACTGTAATATGCGCTTGTTTCTATGATCTGGTATCCCTCAGTTTTGAAAGATGAAGCCGGTTATAATTTAATATTACTTTGTTTGTAAAATAAATTTTTACTCACCCACACAAATAAGAATTATTTAAAATAATTTAAAACTGGTTTTTTAAATTAAAATAAACATCTACAATAAATAAGCGGACACATACACATATAAAACTATTGTTACCAACAAAATAAATATATAGTCAACAAATAAAAAATTTATCTTAATTGAAATAACCATCAAGAAGAAAATATTTATATAAATAGCATAAATAACACATTAGTGTTAAAATAAATAATAAAATAAAAAATAAAATGCAATTAAAGGGCAACCTTTTTAATATAAAATATATTCTAATCATTCTCCACAATAATGTAAGTACATAAATATTTTATTTTTTACATTTACGTAAAATGTTGGTGACAATGAAAAATAATAATAATAATATTATTATAATAAAAACAGGATGAGAAGGGGGTGTAAATATTGTCGCAATGAATAATGAACAACAGCAGTTGCTATATGCTTATGTAAATAGTATATATCTCACGTAATTTTAATCGGACTATTTCATTCGATGTGTTTAAATATGTGTATGTGTATATACATGTATATATGTGGTTTTAAGTATGTAGGCGTAATGCAAGCAAGTCCATATCTTAAAGAAATCTTTATGTACAGAACGTCCTGGAATGAACAGGTTTCCCTTCAGAAATTGTCTAAATAATAATAATAACGTATTATATGTAGGTGGAGAAGTTGACCAGCACACGCCAACTTGTGAAATGTTTGAAAAGTTTATTCATTAAATGGACATCACAATTCTACCTTATGTTATTTATTCGTTTTTCTTTCCAGAAAAAAGAAATCATAATACCTACATCGCTAATAATATTTATTTCTACAACTAGATATGCATATAAAGTTGAATATTTAACTTATTAAATAAAGCTTACACTTATAATCATGTTTACCATTTATTATTATAGCATTTTCATATCCTAATATAATTTCTTTCTTGATTTCTTAAAAAAAGAGATTTATATTTTAAGTGGACCCCTTTAAGTTCGTTTTGACATTTCTTTGAACTAACATACCGTATTTTATATAACTTCTTTAATATTGTATTATAAGAATATTATAGTATTGTACATACGCATTATAATCTCTATTCAACTTTATGCACCTGGTTCAACAAATAATTTCCCCTTACTAAATGTTATTACACGAGTCTAATTTAATATCTTATAAATCTGAGTAAATAATGTGTATCCTTTTATTTTTTTTTATGTAGTTAATATTTATAAACACGTGCGCTTAGATTTTATAAAATGGTATATTATAATAGGGCTAAATGTGTAAAAAAAACACCAAAAAACTTGTAGAATGGTCGAAATTATTTTATAATTAATTTTGGATTTAGTTTATACCCTTTTGTAGCATTAATAAATCTAATTATTTACTCTATTCGATAATAAAAAAAAAGGATATTACCAAAGTATTGAACCGCTTCCGGCTATCAATACTAAAAATCTGATGTGGACACTACATAAATTCCTTATACGCCTATTAAATTACATATACACATTTTTACTTTTTTGTACGAAGTAAAGGAAGTATTGTGATCGCAAAAAATTATGGTTACCAGATTTCAACGGAAATATTCATTATGACCATCCCTGAATCCATTTTGACTAGTTTCGGCGTGACGTCTGTAAGTACGTACACGTGTATTTACGTATGTATCTCGCATAACTCAAACTATTATTTTGGATTCAGGACTGTTATAACATCTAGTTGTGCACCTTCCATTTTGATTGCAATCGACTGGACCATCAATGTCCAAAAAAGCCCAGAATCAGAAAAAAAAATTGGATTATGCACTTTTCTTAACTGCAGAATAAGCCCTCATTGACAACTTTTCAGCGATATATCATACGTGAGTGGTACTTATTTACATTGGTTCCACAGTTAAAATCAAATAAAATTTTAATTAATGAATTTAATCTCAGGATTATTTACGGGTATTTAGTATGCCTGCAGAGTTGCCCAGCTACGTTGCTATGGTAGGTAGGCGTCGGGTGTTTGGTGAAACAATCATCGATATAACCATTGGTAGGTTTATACTGCCAATGTTAGTGATTGGAAGGTGGTTGATGATGTCTCAAGTTGATGATGTCTCAAAATCATCGATTGATTGTTTACGAGATTGTTGGCGGCTTGAATGATCGTTACCGATGTAACGTTCCGGTTCAGCAAGGTCTCTTTCTGGACAGGCATGCGGAATGGAGGAGGTTTTTTGGTTTCTTCTTGGAGAGACTTGGTGTTCTTAATCGGTGTATGGAGACGTTAGCTTTAGTGGACCTGGTAGTAAGGTTGTCAACCCACCGGGTTGGTCTAGTGGTTAACGCGTCTTCCCAAATCAGCTGATTTGGAAGTCGAGAGTTACGGCGTTCAAGTCCTAGTAATGCCAGATAGTTTTACATGGATTTGAATACTTGATCGTGGATACCGGTGTTCTTTGGTGGTTGGGTTTCAATTAACCATACATCTCAGGTATGGTCGAACTGAGAATATACAAGAATTACACTTCATTTACACTCATACATATCATCCTCATTCAACCTCTGAAGAATTATCTAAACGGTAGTTACCGGAGGCTAAACAGGAAAAAGAAAGAAAAGGTAGTAAGGTTGTCAGCAGCTTTTATTGATGCTGCTGAATTTTTGATCCCGAAGTTCAGATCGAAAGAGGATTGCCCATGGTGGAACAGAGAATTAACACTTTTGAAACAGGCTGCCAGTCGCTTACCCATAGCATCTCAGCATGAGGATATTCCGGAACAGCAAGCAGTCCTTATTACAGAGTATATCATCCAGCAGCAAGGGACTCTGTCCAGGTTCTGCTATAAAGTAGGGAGTAATAAACTCCCGCCAACTTTGCATTCCATACAGAGTATAGAGATAAAATATCTTATTATTTTCATAAGGTACGCACGGCGAAGAGGAATTCCTGGCATTTCTTTTTAGTAAACATGAGAACAAGGATCCCTGGGGGTGTGTACATAGGATTTTGGTACATAGACGTAAAAAGGACGTTCTTCTGTCTGTCTTTCGTTTCAACATGGCGAAATATCAGATTCATCTGCAACTTTATGCAGACTATTAAACAATTTGTTGCCTGACGACGACTAAGCGAGGGAGACCATATCATCTACGGATGAGGCATGAGGTCGTTCTATTCACGGGGTACGTTGTCGTTAGAGATTGCTGAGGCTGAACTGCGTCAGGCTATTTGCAGTTTAGGCAGGAGTAATGCCCCCGGCTTTGACGGGTTAACGGCGGAGCTTCTTGTTCGCTAGGTGAGGGTAAACGTAAGAACTATCATTCGGGTGTTTAATAAATTGTTGTTCGGGAGGGGTGCTTCCCTCTATGTTGAAAGAAAGGAATTGTTTAATTGTTTTTCAAATGAGGCGACAAAGATCTCACTGTTACTTCGTCTAGTTACCGTCATAGTTAGTCCCTTTGTTTCCTATGTATCTCTTTTATTTCTATTGTTCTTCTTATGATTTATGTTTTGTGTGTTTTACTTTTAGTTCAGTTGTGTATCAAACCCACTTTTACATCCTCGGGTAGGTGTAGGTGATTTCAGTTTCTTCGACCAAGCGGATTCAGTCTTCTTTAAGACTAACTAAGGTGTGTTTTGTTTCTTCGTGTGCAACTTTGTTAGAAGTACACTGATGAGAATATCCCTTGCCGCATTTGCATCGGTGGCATCCTGGCATCCTGGCCAAGACGGGACTGCAATATGTCTACCGGCGAGGTTTTAGAAGATGATCTCCGGTAGCCCATCAAGGCTAGGTACGTAACGTGGCAACCGGAAACCGGAAAAACTCCGAATTAACTTCAGTATTGTTCTTACTATTTAATTTGCTTTACGATGCGATTTTATGTAAATTGGTGAAATTTAGTTATTTATTGTTCTAAGAAACTTTACTCAGCTTATATATAGTGATTCAAATAGAACTTCACAAATTTAAAAGCTGATAAAAATTTATTTAGATGACTTCATCTGAGTATGTTGTTCACGTATTATAAACTCATCATTACATAAACGCCTGGTTATAATCGATGATCCTAGGGCACCTCCTCTATTTGAATCGATTTTCATGTCGGTTTTCCCGACTTCGAGGGAGTCTGAAATGACTAATTGTCTGCTTATCTTCTGCTACGATGACTATCCCCTTTTTAATTTCAGAATGTTTTTAATTTTTAGATTCGACCTCTTTTCTCGAAGGATGACCTGAAATTCGTCCTTCTCCTTGTCTTACTTACTAGAAACCTCCTCTTTTGAATTTACGAAAACTACCCCCGGTTGCTTTCGGTTCAAACTAGCCTACAGCTTTTTTCGTAATACCTCAGCATAAGGCTTAAGCTGAGGCACAACAACAGGAACAAAAACTTTTTCCGTTACTATGACCTCTCTCACTTCAGCAGGCCTTGTAGCTAAGGCCTCATACCCCTCAGCTAGAGCCCGAAAAAGGATTTAATATCACTAAACTCAGAGGTGTGAAACCGAAGTTTTACTTTTAGAACTGTCAAAAAAATAGTATGAGCGTATCATACCGTTCATTAAATTCACGCAGAAGTGAAGCAGAACTACTTTGTCGCCCAAGAGTCTTACGAAATTCACTAAAAAGTTCAACCACTCAAGTCGGAACACCAGTCGCTCCAGCCCTCGTTTCCTCAGATAATTAATTCGCCCCTCAGTTAATACCTCAAGGACTGGAATGAACCGTTTTCCCCCCTTGACCTACCCCGCTTCTGTTTTCCTGACATAACACACACTAACGTTACGTTAAAAATAAATTATAAACGATAAATAACCAACTAAATATCGTAGTAGTTGTTTACAACGAATAAATAAGCAACGAATAAACAAACGCCGAATCAGAGCAGACATGTACAGTAAAACTAGTCAATCAGCACAACAATAGGCCGGCTCAAAAATACAGCGATCAATCACAATGCAACAAGATGGCGACCGTTACTACGATAGACAAACTATGCTCACTAATAAAACTATGCTCTAATTAATAAAACTATGCTCTAATTAATAAAACTATTAGAAATAAACACAAAAAGAAAGGCTACCCAAGCTAAATTAAATGAAAATATTTAATTACAACAAAGTACACTACTAGTTATCAACAAAACAACCGAGAAAATTTTTCCAAAAAAAAGGAAAGAAAACTAACTAATGAAATGAAATAATTTCAAACTAAAAACTAGTATGGTTGGAACAGTAAAAACACGTTCTAACTCAAAAATGCTTTTATTGCCAACCGAGAAAGTTTTTCCTAACTGGAGAAAAAGAAAACTAACTAATGAAATGAAATAATTTCAAACTAAAAACTAGTATGGTTGGAACAGTAAAAACACGTTCTAACTCAAAAATTCTTTTATTGCCGATAACCAAAATTGCTGCCGTAACTTGTACACAAGGACGTGCACACAAAAATAAGTATTTTTGGATTGTATGACTTTGTTTTTAATGATATTTTCCGATTTTATGAAACAAATACCTATGAAATCTTAAGATGATTAAAAAATGAACAAGAATGCTAACCACGACATCGAATTCTAAATAAAAAAATTAATTAAATTGTTCACAAAAGATAAATAGATGTAAAATGGTGGCACCGATCTAAACAACGTAATTTTATAATAAGATAAAATGGTAAACAGGATAATTATCAAGTTGTTAATTGTATGACGACCTCGTTTACGACATAGTATGATTTCTTTAAAATCTAATTGTCGCCTTAGGAAATGATACTATTAGATATTTTACATTGAGAAATATGTATTTTTTTAAAAATTGTTAATTCATCTATTTTTAATAAAACCATAATTAAATATATGATATTTAAATATAACACCAACGTTAAAACAACTTTCTCGATAACACAAAAAAGAAGCTTCAGATCACATCGTTTATGGTATCTAATTTTTACAAAGAAATATCGTCACGATCTAAACACTGAGTACTGTACATAACAGTATTAGAATAAAACATTTATAAGTATTGAAAAAGAGTTTATTTAAATGAAAAAACATTCTGGTTTATTATTATTCATTATGAAATGAATGTACGATTATTTCTCACTTTTTTGATCAATTTTTTTTTTTTTTTATTTCAACGATAATAAGCTTCGTAGGCTATTTTTTATTTAGTAGTGTTACAACATTATTTCTTTAAGTTAATATTTTAATGTTATTTTTATTTGCTTCTTCAGCTCTCTTTGTTAATTATTCATAGCACAGCTTCTTCCATTCCACTATATATATATATATATATATATATATACCGATGCAAAAACAAGGAATAAAATTGAAGGTAGAATTACAATTATTATGGAAGAAATGATGGTAACCATATAGGCAAAAATAAGTAATCAGCAAACAACAGTTTTTTCAAAGTAAAATCTTGTTTAGCAAGCCGTAAATAGTAATGCAATAACATGTTAAATAACCCCCATATATGTCAATCTCCATGTAAGTATAACTGGCAACATCATCTATAATGTGTGATATAGAACACAAGTAGAATTACACAAGTAGAATTTTCATCTATCTTCACGCATCCGCAAACTTAAAATTTTCAACACGATGTCTACTGTAAATTACAGCTACGTTACTTAGTTTGAGTAAAGTGAAGCCCAAGAAAAAATTTTCTTATGAAGAGAAAATATAATTTTAGTAAGACATTTAAAAAGCTGAAATACTTTAAAATCTGAAAAAAAAGTTTGGCATGTTTTTTAGAGCTGAAATAGGTTCCACGTAAAAAAAGTACTGGTTTTTAATTTATACAATTAGGGAAATGGCGGTATTTGCTTTTACGAGGTTTAAAAAAAAAAATTCAAAAGGGTTCGGGTTTTATTGATACAGAACTTTTCCAAATAATTACCATTGTAAACTGATGTTCATGAGTGTCATTGAATCAAGATTGGTAACTATAAATAAATTTTTAATATCATTTACGAATTTTACAATTTTTGGACTGTTATGAGTTAAAAAGGGTCTTTTCATCATTTGTAAACCATTTTTCTTAAGTTCTGATCATCCATTATGAATTCATTGTCCATATTAAAGATAGGTAATAGCATAAAGGGATTTAAATTTTAAGGCAAAGCAGCCTAGAATTTTAATTTACATCCAAAGCCAACTAAAAAACATTGCTGTGATATATGGTGACTACTTGTAAGCTTTCCAATGGTTAAGGTTCGATATGGAAGATGTAGTTTTTTCAGAACAAAATTTTAACATTTTATCGACTGACGATATTATTTTACCGACTCACCGACTGATGAAATGTAATATGTTGTAGAAAAAAAAAACTTTTACTTATACTGACATTCGGAAAATACAGCAGTGATTTTCAGAATGATGAAATGAAAATGCTAATCATTTAATCTTCTTATCCACAACACAGTGGGTCTTTCTTTTCTTTTTCCTGTTTAGCCTCCGGTAACTACCATTCAGATAATACTTCAGAGGAAGAATGAGGATGATATGTATGAGTGTAAATGAAATGTAGTCTTGTACATTCTCAGTTCGACCATTCCTGAGATGTGTGGTTAATTGAAACCCAACAACCAAAGAACACCGGTATCCACGATCTCATATTCAAATCCGTGTAAAAATAACTGGCTTTACTAGGACTTGAACGCTGGAACTCTCGACTTCCAAATCAGCTGATTTGGAATACAGTGGGTCTGATCACTAAGACATCTGCCAAGAAAAAAGCATCTTCTCCAAAGACAAAAGATAAGCTCCCTTTCAGCAATATAAATTTCATAATAGTACTATATATTTAAAAAATCTCACCAATAATTGGTGAAAATATCCTGAAAAAAATTATGGGAAAGATTTAACCAATAGTCATTCTTAAATTTTCTTATCTGGCTGCGTACAGGCACCTTATGATGGTTTGATATTTAAATACGCCACGTGTTATTTTGGATACATCTAAAAATAATAGGTTTTACTTTGGTATGATGACCTACGAATTTTTTTATCAGTCTTATAAAACTGTAAAACCCATTCTCCTTAGGTTTTGATATCACTGAAAGGAAAATTCTCAAAATCTTCGGGCGAATCTTTCAAGAGATATGTATTTTTCATCTGAAGTTTCAACACGATATTCTACTGTAGAATACCGCTAGGTAACTTACTATGATATTTTTCATTAAAAAAAAAAAAAAAAAAAAAAATATATATATAAAATAAATTAGGTTTTAGAAACTGTTTAAAGTCTCTTTGGTGATTAAGCATTGCTCTCGCGATTATAATAATTAAATAAACGATAAATTATCTATCATCTTCAGTAGTAAATTATGAATTTGTTGAACACTATTAAGGATAATTAAGCCATTGAGCTAAGTAAATTCTAACAGTATGTTACACAACTAAAAATATTTTGGTAAAGATTACGGTATACCCATCTATCTACTGCTACGTTACCCACACAAAGTCTTGAACATATTAATTTCCAATTTAATTTACTGAAACTGGTTTTACCTTCTCAAAATTTTCACATACAGTTATTTAGTAATAAATAAACAAAATTAAATTTTTTAAAAATATATAAATAAATAACGAAGGTTTACAAATTAAATAATGAATATGAATAGATAATTTCGTACACTTTAATATAGATCTTATTGAGTTGAGACTTTCTAAAGGTTTGATGAATAGATAGATACAAAACAATATATTCATACATAATAAAATAATGAAGCGAATGAAAGAGTAAAAATCATTGGTGAGAACAATCTTTTATTATCTATAAATGTATCGTTAGGACTAATGGAATATCATGTTGAATAGTACTGGTACTCAATGGACGCAATATCTTGCTGAGACGTTGAATAGCAACCGGTAGGGGTCAATATTTTTTCAAGTGAACATTATAAACTTAAAGGAAATAATATTTCTTATTGTTAATAAATGGACCAGACATAAGCACTTTACAATAACAATCAAGAATATCACTGAAAGGTATGTAATAAATAATAGCTTACATATATATATATATATAAAATACACCTCTTATGATATATATTTATATATAGCAATCTATATATGCGTATATAATAATTTTTAATACAAAACGCCTTACGAAGGATATGTAATAAAAACTTAACTGCTTTTCGTATACAACATAATAATAATAATACCCTTGATAATTAAATTATATATATATATATATATATGATCCATAAAGTCATAATTGCTGTTACATTTTATTAATATTTTTATGGAGTTAATAAAATTATAATTTATTTAATGTAAATTTTCATAAAAATTGATTTAAATTCCATCGATTTTATTACAATACCGAGTGATTCAAAAAGAACTTTACAAATTTAAAATTATACAAAAGTTTAATTAGATAATTTTCACATTCGGTTGAGGTCTCATTTCATAGGAAAACAAATCAAGTTTTGACTCAAGTAGTTCATTAATACCAAATTCAGCCTTTAGTCTTTTCACCAGTATTGTTAAAAATTGATACATTTATTGATGCGAAACGTGCTCGCTGTGTGTTTTAGTTTCACGATATACAGTCAGCAATTGCAGTTCAATGTAATTTGTGTGGAGAGTAATGTAGGGAACCTCCTAGACATACAATTTACTCTTGGAACTAAACCTACATAGACTTGTTGTTCTTTCAGACAGAACGCCCCGTTCTTCTTCGAGGAGGCAAATGTTATATTTTATCTGGACACGCTTCAGAATTGTCTGATTCCTCATTTAAACGATAATTATCAAAATTGACGCCATTACTATAAGCAAAACGAGGCACCACCTTACTACCTCCTAAAAGTCTTGATACTTGATTCCCGAGTGGGAGGATTCGTAGTAAATATCCAATTTTATAGCTTCCTCGCTTCTTAGATTTGACCCTACTAGATTTCTTTTTATCGGGTTTCATTAAAGATCTGGTTTATGTACCTACCACCTTTACCAGCTGATCTTATTGAGCTAAGATTTCAAATTAACGCCGCAGGTACTGAGGTAAAGCTTGACTTGGTTACAGTCTGGAATCAAATCGAATTTATATGGGATGTATGTCGCATTAGAAATGGAAGGCATTTCATACCAAAGTGAATGTTGGTAACAATCTTTATATGTTTTTCGATGAAATAAGACCTCAATCGAATCTATAAAGTTATCTCAATAAATTTTTATATGTTTTAAAATTGTTAAGTCCTTTTAAGTACATTATATTACTGGTAGTTTTATTGGTAAATTATATGCTATCAACTTTTTTAATTAAAACTGAACCACATTTAAAAATATAACGTGTACAAAAATCATTTTTTTTATTCCTAAGAACGATTTAATACCAGGAAGTGGACATTTTTAATTTAAATTCGTAAATTAAATTCTGTATATACTAGATTTAAAAAAAAAGTTAAGAAAGTTAAGTAAAATAAGAAGATGTAAATTTATAAAATCTTCTAAACGTTATGCAAATTATCTGATTTTCCTTTTGAAAATATTACTTATAAACTATCACAAAGGTTAAAACCATATAAAGTTTGTGACTATGATTAGTAATTTTTTTATGTTATTTTAATAATAATAAACTAAATTATCATAATACCACGAATTTATTAGTTTATTCATGTATTACGAAATTTATTAATACTAATAAAACATATACAGTATTCACATCACGATGACAAACCAGTGTAACCATAAATAGAAACAGATAATCATAGCAATCAATAAATGCTTTATTAAACGTTTTTTATAGATAAAATGCATTGAAATTACTATTAAACACTAAAATATTATTTTAGAATTTCATTTAAAGAAAATAAATCCTGAAAACAAGCGTCGTATGTACAGAATTGATTTTTCCTATTATATAAGAAAATTATTGGCAGATAAAATTTACATTTTATTTATATTATTTAAAGCTTAAACAATTTTTCTTTTATAATATTCTGTTTTTTTAAATAAAAAAGGCTTAAAAGTATTATGGTGTTTCGAAAAGAATGCATCCCTTAGAATAATTTAAGGATGGATAAATGCTATGTTATTCGATTTGTCAGATGATAATTTCTTTTCTAAAGGTTACCTGAATACAAATATGAAACACAAAGTTATTTCAATAAAAAAGTTTGTTTATCAAGAATGAAGACATGTTTATTGCAGAAACATAATTCGCGTATAAATCTTTCAAACCACTGACAGATGATTTTAATTAAAATTTTATTATACAAGTTTTAATTTTTTATTTTGTGTACGTTGCAATCTGTTCAACTAGTAAAGAATAAGCATCCCTTCCAAGACCCAATAAGATGGGGATGATATGTATGACATATAAATGAGGTGTCGTCTTATATAGATCCATACCGACCATTCCTGAGACGTGTGGTTAATTGAACCCGAACTACCAATTGTCTAGTATTCAAATTCCTAAAAAGCAACTAGCCTTTAATAGGATTCGAACCTCAGAACCTTCGACTTCGAAAATCAGCTGTTAACTGAATTGCGAAGTTAACCGCTAGACCAGCTCAGTGGGCTAGTTATTATGAAAAAAATGTAATATATTAAAACAAAATCTCCTGATGATCGGCATATTTAAATTTAAAAGTATAAATACTACCCTAACTGTTAATCTAGAAGAGATCGTAAAGACTGAAAAAAATCTGTCGAAATATTAGATTGACGACTGCTACTGATTAGGCATGCAAAAATTTGGAAGTAAAGACTGTTTTTTTTTATGAAATTAGATTTGAAATGAGGGACCATATTTATTTTAGTGGAAAAAACTGGCTTTGGTTAGTTGGCTATATTAAGAATCAAATATGTCATCATACTTCTCGTGAACAATTGATTTAGAAAGAGGCTAGTATTTTGCGTTGATGATTGATTACAAGTGATGAAAATTGGGCTTACATATCGTCAAATGAATAGGTAGGAAGTACTATCACAAGAGATACAAACTTACAGATTGCTGCACCTTCCACACTATTTTGCAATAAACAATTCTGAAGAGATGTAAAAATTTTTTATTAATTATGTGAAAATAATTTGCCATTCATTTTTTGATATGTTTAGCTGAAAATAAAATAATTTAAATATAATATAAATGGATATATTGTACTTTTTAGTTTACATTTTTACGTAAACATCGTAAATGAATTTTTTCTTAGTAGATACTAAAAAATTCATTACCATTCATTTACATTAGGTAATGTAAATTTAAAAGCGTAAAAATCTTACACTGCCTAATTTTTTATGTAAATTTCACGCGTATTATGTTTTAAAATCAGGTGAAAATTTAATAAAATGTTTCTACCTGATATAATTGAGTGATAAATTGTTTTTAGATAAAACCTACATTGATAACGTCTGATAACCTTTTTTTTCTCTTTTTTTTTTGTTATAGATGAGTCTGAGAAATGCCATTTAAGCACCTCCTGCAGTTTAAGAAATGCGCGGGCCCAGGAGGTGCCTTTAGGGTCCAGAGACCCCGTGCTTCATCACCGTTGCCCATCCGCACAAGTGCAGACGCACGACGGCTCCACAGGGGGGGCTGTCCTTCGCCCCTTCACCTTCAAGTCACTTTCTTCGCCTGCGTCTCAGGTCTATGGAACTCTGATTCCTTGCTGGTGATTTTCAGTCCTTTTACTTATCTGGGTCCTGAATCAGGCTCTACCCATTCTCTAGCTTATCTCGCTTTAGTTTTCGGATAACGTCAGATCACCTAAATACACGTTACTAAAAATAAAAATAAAAATATATTTAAATAAAAAATAATAAACAAGAATAAAATTGTATAATCATTATAAATAAAAAAGATAACATGAATAGTTTACAACAGGAAAAACATTACAGAATTTTATGATATTAAAATTTGGAAAATACAAAACTTAGAAACATATAAGCATTCTTAGTGTGCACTTATACCGTAAGAAGGACATGTACATAAATTTTCATCAATTTATGTTCAGCAGTTTATCCTAGGCATTGATGAATCAGTCAGTCAGGACAAGTTGCTTTGTAGGTACAGGAATACATATATATAAAATTAAATTTAATACTATATAAGCAGGATAAAAATAAATTTTTTATAGAAATAATGAAAACTAAACAAATCTAATTTTAAAATATTTCATCTCTGGAAGATAAAAAATTTAGTTCAAACTACTTACAAAACAGAGAAACACACAACCGGAGGATAAGAGAAGAAAAACTAACAAAATAAATGATTTAAAATAAAAGTACTTAAATCAAAACTGTGCTTAACTAGTAAACTAAATTATTTTATATTCTTATTTAATCATCGTCCTATAGAAACAGCTTTAAAAAAAATGTCTAATGTAATAACAAAAAAAAAAAATCATTTGATATTTTTATTATTGTTTTATTTACATTATTATTTTTAAAAAGTATAAGACCTGTGTGTATAAACTACAGTTTCATTTAATCTTATTAAAAAATATAGTATAAACTTTCAGGCAAGGTTCAACTCATGAACGAAGCTTCACTTATGTAGAATTATAATACGTATCAATGGAAATTAACTTTTGGAAAAATAAATTTATCAGAGTATATATATATATATTTATTTATATTTATTAGCATCACTGTCGCGACTTCGCCCGCTCTATATACTTACTTACGTTTCCCGTCGCGGTGTCAATTTTATATTTTATGTATTATAGTCAAGTAACCGGAGGCATGTGCAGCCAGCCGTGTTGCACATACAGTTACAGTAGCAGTAGCTTTGTTAGTTGAGCGGCCGCTGTACACCATTGCACACCAAAAAAAAATTTAAAACTCGAAAATAATCTGTAGATATTTATATGAAGAGTATTTACAATCCCAAATCTGCTGAGTATCTCGTTTAGTATGGTTGGAAATGAGAAAAATTACACCAATCATTCTTCAAAATGCTTTTACCTTTATTCACTCTTTTCAAGCTTGAATTTCAAAAAATCTACAAAATGGTTTTTAGTTATTTATATAAAGATTGCACACAAATCATGCTGATATCTTCCATTTGTTACAGAGAAATTAAAAAAAAAAAATAGTAAATATTTTTACTACATTTTAACCCTTTAAACTCAAAGTTTCAAAAAATCCTTTCTTAATATGCTTTTGGACCGAAAGAGGAACGTGATTACAAATTATTAAATTTATCTTTAGTAGGTTTTGCTGGGCGTTGATTATGAACGACTAATAATATAATTTTTTATAATATACTAGCGTTCCCAGGTCGCGGCTTTTTCAACGATATCAGTTCGCTTTCATCCGCAATATTTTTTTTTTAATAGCAAACTTATTTATTTATAAATATAAATTATTAAACCTTATAAAACGCAAAATAAAAGTTTCTTTCTACTCGTATGTGAATTTTAAATATTTACATGAAAATTAAACACACCAAAAATCAAGCTGATATCTACATTTTCTACAAAGAAATTCAAAAAATAGTCAATCTTATTGTTACTGAATTTTCATTGGGATTTCAAAGAATCCTTTCTTAGTTGTCATTTACCCTGTAAGAGAACGACCTGGACCTTCTTTATATTTATTCATTTCGGTCGCGGCTTCGCCCGCGTTATACCGTTACTTGCATCTCCCGTAGCGGTAAGGTGATATTTAACCGATCATGGCTCACTCGCTTACCCTTCTCGTCTAGCCAGCGGGTTCTGCCCCTTGGACTCCGCTATGTTCATAAAAATCATACTTGTAAGAATAATGATAAACAAAAATTAAAGCCTGTTAAATTTATTAAAAATAAAGAATAGTAATTAAATAGCCGGTTACTTCGTACAGGTAAAAATGTATTTTGATAGGTTCTTAGCGTTACCCGACAAACACCAGTAGGAGGTGACCGTACTTCGTTTCTCATTATTTTTTAATTACTTTTTTTTCCCCCAAGTAACCGGAGTCAGGTGTAGCAATCGCGACGTGCATGCAGTGAAAGTGGCTGTGGTGATTAAGCTACCAAAACCGCATGTACACTGTCGCACTTTAATAAATCAAAATTTAAAAAAACCGAAAATGGATTTTAAATATTTTAGCGGAAAAGTTATCTGAAAGCCTCAACCTAACAAACATCTCGTTTATTATACTTGGAAATGGGAAAAATTGGCCATCAATGTTCAAATTATTTTTTTCACCCCTTACAAGTCGAATTTCGAAATATCTATTTCGAAATTCTCGTATTAATAAAAATAAATCATAATATATGCTAAATTATTTATGGGATTTTATCCCGCATTTTGAAAGTGTAAGGTACTTAAGTCTTCACCTACATCGTCTTTCACGTTGAAGGCTAATATGAGTGAGAAGAGAAGGCAACTTAATATAAGGTTCAAGAAAATGTACTGGTTAGTGGGTAATAGGTCTGAGTTATCTTTGTCTATTAAACTACCTTTATACTCAGCAATTTTCAAACCAAAATGGACATATGGCGTCCAACTATGAAGCAGGACAAGAGTTGAAATCATACAACGGTTTAAAAACAAACTAACCAGGTTTTTAGCTAAAAGTAGATACTGGGGTTTGCTAAAACTAATGAAATCCACGAATATTTGGGTCTGCAGTACGTGAAGAAAGAAATATTACGTTTCAATTTGAAATATGTTGTTCGGCTTAATGACCTGTTAACCATTTGACCATAAACATCCTAAACAATTTTGAGGATATTAGAAAACTTAAGCGGTTACACATTCTGGACCTTAACTCTTCAGTGTAATTATACCCGCTGAATGTTGTGCATTAATAAATCATTCATTCCCTTCATCTGTGTTTCTGTTTTCATTTTCATTTTCAACTTTTACTTTTTTAGTTTAATTTTTCTTCACCTACTAAGTGTTTCATCAGTCTTATTTTTATGATTCCTGTTATTACTGCTTTCTACTGTGGTAATGATAGTACAGTTATTCAAAACTAGCTTGTGTACGTTGTAGCCTTATAAGTTCTATATAGAACTAGTATAAAATCTTAGAGGATTTTCAACGAGGATTCCTTTTAATATGGATATATAACTGCTGAAAGTCAAAATATTTAACAGACTGAAAAAATTTAAAACAAAAAATATATTTATAAGAGTATATTTCTCAGGCAAAAACAAAATTGAAATAATGTTTATTTGGTTCTAATACAAAGGGAAAGGAGTAAAAATAAAACAGTTACATATTTAAATATTTCCAAATATTGAAACTTAAAAGATTTTATTAATAAACACTGTTGATTATTTTAAGTTTGAATGATTATAGACGAATATGTATTAAGTTTATGCATTATTTATTGATTGAATTAGATTTTGTATAGAAACATTTTTGATTGAATTTTGGTAATCTTATTTGTCGTAATTACATTTTAGTTTAATAATAACACATTGTTTATATTGAGTAGTATTAATGTAATAAATAAAATAGAATTGATGAATACGTAGTGTATAACCGTATCATTACATATCATGTCTTGTGTGTCTACAATTGAGTCAGCTGAGCGGCTAGAAAAAAAATTACGACAATTAAAACTGTCATTACAATATTTTTAAATGAAAACAAAATATGACATTAAAACTTAACAAATATTATCACAGCGTCATTACGCAATAGAATTTTCTATTAATAAATGAAAAATTCATTTCAAATCAACAGCTAAAAATAATACTGCATAAATTTGTTATTGTTTATACAGAAAAAAACATATTTAAAAAAATTAATATTGATTTTATAACTTAACTTTTAATAAACAATATTTTAAACTCCTTTATAAAGAAAACTCGAATATGTTTAAAAATTTTTTTTTTTGGTGGGAGAGGATTTTATGTAGATTTAAATGTTACAAATTAATTATTGTATTTATATAAATCATATGTTACCTAGAAACAATTATGTAGGATTTTTTGGTTTATAAGTTAGATGTATTTTAATAAACAGAAATTACAAACAATTTTTTTAATCGAGACTTGTTTTCGGTGTTCAATTTAACAAAAAATTATAGATGTCACTTATTAAAAATATGTCTAGTAGTTATCCAAAGAAGTAATTATGAAAGTTAAATTTGAACTTATTGCCCTTGTTCATTTAGTTTAACTTTAACCAGTATTTTACAAAAAAGTTAGAAACTTCAGTTATAAAACAATTACTGAGTTTGAATTTGTAATTTCTTCAATGAAAATATCTTCCTTACTCCTCTATTCAAAAATTGTTACTCATTGAAGAAAGAGAATTTGCTAAAGGAAGTGTAGGATTATAGCTGCACAATAGCTAAATATAAGTGGTATGCAGGAGCTTATAGAAATTAACTGTTGAAGAGTCCATAAAAAAAGTTTTAATAATAACACAAAGTAACATTAAAAATTAAAAATAAATTTTTTACTAAATTTTTCAGTAAATATACTATTTTTTTAAATCTCATAAAACAACCCGTCATCCTAGAGTAAATTCTATGGTTCTTAGAATTAAATTTACTACAACTTCTACCAAAGAAATCTGTTACGTAAGTAAACATTTAAAAATTATTTGCAAATATTTAAAATTTAAATTTAATATTTTTTTTATATATAATTCATATAAAATATATGGAAAATATAAATAGCCATTATCATTTTAAAACTCCTTCCATAAAAAAATCTTATGGTTTTTTATTACTTCTTATTACATAAGTTATAAACAGCAAAAAATAACAGGTGTAAAAAAAGTGATCAAAAATGAATAAAATGAAATGAAATTAAAACAACAAACGATAAAGAAATCTTTAAATGGAGTAAATTAATTTTTTTTTTCCCCTACTCCCTCGGGTCGGTTATCCAATTAAGTATACACAGCCCGAGGAAGTGTCGTTTTACTCAAAAGAGGCCTCCCCACCCCCGGCTGTATGTCCGGCACGGTAGGTCAGCCTCTCCGGTCGGATCTTTTCTTTTTGTTTTCTTTACATTGGCTGCCTCAAATTCTCAGGGCAGGAACCGAGTCCGGCTTTGCCGTCCCCAGCCCCAGCCCCGGGAACCGGGTCTCGGTCTTTTGGTGCTGCCTGCCTCTAACTCCGCAGAAGGTAGGCCAGGCCCGACTATGTTGTTCCCAACCACCAACTACGAAGCCGGGTCTCGGTCTTTACATTCCCAGTCCGATCTCGTCACGCCTACTCGTGGTCGTAGCTTTCATAAAGAGACAACTCATGAATATCCTAGTTCTACAATTACTTCAGTATTTATTAGTACCCCATACCTTTTTCAGTATCATCTTTCTCTTTTAAAACTTAAAAGGATAATTTTTCAAAATTATTCCAATTTTGTCTAGAACTCAATATGAAGCTGATTAGATCCTCGGGTGTGAGATTCCGTATTTCCGTGCGAAACCTATGTGTTGTCCATTTATCGGATTCAAATATTGTACGCTCAACTGTGTCATCGCGTTCACAGTACCAACAACGTGGAGAGCTTCTTTTACCAAAGCGGAATAAATATTGCTCGAAATTTCCATGTCCAGAGAACATCTGAACGACATAGTAGCTGACCTCGCCATGCTTTCGTTTGACCGATTGGCTTATGTCTGAAATCAACCTTTTTGTCCACATAGCCCCCTCATGTTGACTCCATCTACGCTGCCATGCCTGCATAACCACTTCAGAAGCATCATCCCGTTCCATGCTCTGAAAGTGAAGCCAGCGTTCCAAAACCTGGAGTTCTATGGGTTTTATGGACGCCAGAACGCACGCTGTCTCATAAGATATTGTGCGGTATCCAAACATCACCCCAACTAGAGCCTGTCTATGTAGACTCCTCAATCGTTTAGCATTTCTTTGCGTGAATATGGCTCTATACCAAACAGGTGCAGCATACAATAAAGCCGAGGTGCATGCAGAGACTAAAACCCTACGTTTAGATGATCGTGGGGCTTCACGTCCAGTCATTTATATCAATATGGCTTTGAGAGTTTTTTCAGCAGATTTGCATCTCTCAACGACGTGTAAATCAAAATTTAAGGACTTATCTATTATTAGACCTAGATATTTAGTATGTGCCACCCTTCTTAATCTATGTTCTCCAATCCACAAGTCGAGGTCTCGAATATTTCTTCTGCCCGCAATCATTATGTACTCGCATTTGACCAGAGATAATGCCAGTCCATGTTCAGTGAGCCATTCGCAAACAGTTTTAAGTGCTCTATTACCAGAAGTTTCAAGTTCTAGCTCAGTTTTGGCGTTGACCATGATAGCTAAGTCATCAGCGTATGCGACAACCTCAGTCCCGGCTGGCATCTGCAATCGCAGTACATTGTCGAAAGCAATTAGCCACAAAAATGGACCCAGGACTGATCCTTGAGGGACACCACCGTGGATTTGATAATTCAATGTACCTTCCCACGTGTTTCCCTTGTCCATCTGTCTGAGAGATACTCAGCAATCTGTCTCCGAAGACCAGCGCTTACATTTCTTTTGTTGAGTGCTGTAATAATCGTAGCATATCTGACAGAACCGATAGCGTTCTTAATGTCTAGAGTAAAGTCTAGAAGTAATAAAAATGTCTAAAGACTAGAAAGTAAAATGTCTAGAGTAATAACGGTATCTTTCTGGTCCGCCATATTCCGCTTTTTAATAGCCCATTTAATTATTTTGTTCATGGCATCCAGGGCGGATTTTCCTTTAATAAAACCATACTGATTCTTATGCAGCCCGTGTTATTCAGTTCTTGTATTAACCTGTTTGCAATAAGTCGTTCCGCCACTTTGCTCATTCCGTTAATGAGGCAGAGCGGACGGTATCCAATCTTAGAAGAACCAGCAGTATTCTTTGGTAGAAACACCGTTCTCGAGGATTTCCAGCACTTAGGAAACATCTTATTGGGCACCAATTTAGGGCACCAAAATTGGCCGCATCTGTTATTTCCCAAGAGACCCTTTTAAAAAGTCCCTTGAGAATCGCGGCAGGAATCCCATCAGGACCTGGGCTCTTTTTTTCCTTAAGTCTTGACACAGCCAAGGCAACTTCTTGCTGTGTGAGCCACAAGCTCACGCAGTGCTGTGTGCGTGGCCGGCATCGCAATTCACCAATTCCAGAGGGTCCGATTCAGGTACCGGAAAAAGCCTGTTCAGCTGTTCCACCGCGGTCTCCGCCGTAAGGAGGGGCAATCGTCTTCCCAGTTTACCAGTGACTATCTGATATGCCCTCCCCCACGGGTCTGAGTCGAGCTCCCCGCATATCTCTTTCCAGCACCGTCTCTTGCTGATCTTGATTAGCTGATTTAATGTCCGCCTAGCTTCTGTGAACATATTCGTGGCATGGTTAAAAGCATTACCTCCAACTCTGCGTAGTTTGTATTTTTTCCTACGCCAATACTGTAAGGTCTGTCTCTGATCAGCGATGTCAGTAGTCCACCAGTATGCCGGCTGATGCCCCCTGTTGTTGTGGGGCATCCTCGCCATCTCCGCAGCTATAAGGTCCTGTAGTACGAACGGCGTAACTTCTCTTCTATCCGACAACCTGCGGGCTACCCTGTCCACCACTATTTCATCCTGCCTATTG
This sequence comes from Lycorma delicatula, assembly GCF_047948215.1. Classification (NCBI taxonomy): domain Eukaryota; kingdom Metazoa; phylum Arthropoda; class Insecta; order Hemiptera; family Fulgoridae; genus Lycorma; species Lycorma delicatula. The sequence goes on along the minus strand of NC_134464.1, from coordinate 48,491,669 downwards.
GATAGTCTCGGCAAGAGAGGTATTTTCTTGTTTGCCGATCGGTCATCGTCGAAAAATAATAATGTAGCTAAGTGATCACTTCCAGTTTCGGCTTCTAGAACGCTCCAACGGAAACAGGAAAGACTCCATCTATTATCCACCAAAGTTAGATCAAGTACTGATCGATGACCTCTCACCTCATAGGTGTGAGTCCCATCATTCAGGCAAGTCAATCCTGTGGCCATCATCATATCCGCAAATATCTGCCCTCTGTTGTTAGTAAAGTCACTACCAGCGATAATTGCTTTGCAATTGAAATCTCCCTTAAAATGACTCTTTTGGGCGCCTGCATGATTATACTCATTAGTTTGCCAATTATGTCTCGTAGTTCTCGAGATCAATATTGGGACTAACGTAACCGGTTACTAAGCCAAACTCAGTCAGTATAATTGACAAAATTCCTTCATCACGGCGATGCAACTGCCAAGTGTGTCTATTATTGTAATTCTTGATTGCCACATCGCCTTTGGTGTCCGCTATCCAGTCATGACGAGCAGCGACATTCCGGTTAGGCTCAGTAGTAATCACCAAGTCATCCTCAATCTAAGTGGCAATCACCCCCACTAGATCATGGGAGAAATAGCTCCGATTAGCATTAAATAATAGCAATCATAGTAATCTAGGCATGGGCTTCAGATCCGCACTACACGCCTTCGGTGCGATGATTTCTGCTGCCACAGTCCAGGCACTTCATGGCTTCTCTACAGTCCCTGATGATGTGTCCCTTCTCGCCGCAGTTGAAACAGAGGGCAGATCTATCCGGTCCTTTGCAGTCGGAGTTCTTATGTCCTGTGGACCAGCATCTATGACACTTATCATTATCAGTGCGAATGTATGCTCTACAGTGGACCCAACCTATCTTAAGCCTGTTAGTCACCAGCCCTAAAAGTCTCAGTCGCACCAACCACGGCAACAATTGCATCATTAATGTCTCTTTCTGTCGTGTCCGAGTCGACATCCTCGATATGAACGACAGCACGCCTGTCGCCTGTGGTCCTCATGTCCACTTGCAACTCAGCAGCTCTATCGCGTAATGTGGTCGTAAATTGGGCGGCACTGTCTGCCCCCTTAATACGGACCTCCTACTCGTCATTCTTGCCTTTTCTAAGAGACAGGACCTCGCCGGCTTCCTCCTTAGTCACAGAATTTTTGACAGTTCTGAGAAGATCGGCAAAAGATTTGCCTTGAGCCTTTACAACCACTGTTTTGCTTCCCTCAACGGGAGGCGATGAGCGACGTCTTGAAGCTGACCGTGACCGCGTTCGGCTTGTGTCAGTCCTCCTGGGGGCCACCAGAGAGACCAACACACACTAGTCCTATGTAGATAAATCAACATCTTTTTAATTATATTCCCGTGGTAACCACCAGGCAGAATGTATATGGCGCCAGTTGATCTAGTCAGTACTCTTCTAAGTGCTCTTAACACGCATCCGGTAATTTGCTTGTCACCCTCAGTCGAATCATAAAATATAGTAAACTTATTTCTCTGTCTAGCATCCTCGTCCAGATCTACCATCATAGAAGAGACATCGTGTCCTATCATTCCAGATTTTACTTGTTCAGTCATAGCTCTCCTTGACTTAGTAATATTCACGAACTGACACGTGTCCTTATGTCCATCAATAGGGAAGGAAACCAAGTTACATCTTCCCATGGCCCATGTGGGCCATCTCTGCGGCAATTTTTCAATCAATTCCTCATCAGTTAGTTCCATATTTAATATATCTGTCTGTTCAGTGGTCGATACGGCCTCAGTATGTGTGGCCTGGGTCACCACATTCAACGGAGTTGACATCTCTGTTAAGGCCTTTAATCGCATATATATCTTTTTTAACTCTACCTCATGTTCTCCAATATATTTCGAGAGATCGGGACCCATATGCTGCTTTAAAGCCATCATTACTATACCCAGCTGATAGGTGATACTACCCAAACTATTTGGATTAGACTCCTCTTCCTCTGAGGAACCTTGTTATTTATTCAGTTAAACCGACTATATGTACCATATTCTTGAGTGTGATAACGAATGGAATAAAATTATTATCCTTCCGGCCTCCGTGGCACGAGTGGTAGCATTTCGGCCTTTTATCCGGAGGTCTCGGGTTCGAATCCCGATTAGGAATGGCATTTTCACACACACTACAAAATCGTTCATTTCATATTCTTAAGCAATACCTAACAGTGGGACCGGTAAAAAAAGATTATTATCCTGCTTCCAGCTATTCTATTTGATTCAATTTTTTTTCGGTTTTTTATTTTACAGAAAACTTTAACTCTGAGAAGGACCAGAAAAAATTTTATGGAGCAACATTCCCATTTATTTTAGCTACGAGCTGCCACAAAAACGTTAAACTAAATTTTAAGGTTAAATACTGTGATAAATTAAGTAAAGAATAACAGTTGACCTAACCAATTCATTTATAAATATTGTTCCAAATTATTAGTTATTCTGTATGATTATTATTATTATAATTAGTGTTATTTATTATTGTGTAGGCTGGTATTATTAGTGTTTACATCGAACATTAATTGTTTTCTTTTTGTTGTAACTTTGATTGCTTATAACACGAAAACGATGGGATTTATCAAGAACGGTTTCGCTCATCCATTTTCTCACATAACTTACATTAAAGCCATTATCCGATGTCCACATCTTCCTATTTAGAAAAAATTGATCCAACGTAGCGGATCCAAGACGGTGAAGAAATATTTCAAACATCATAAATTATTAATTTTGTAATTATTTTAATTCGTACTTGTTTCTCTACCTTCTAGTATCCCTCAGTTTTGAAACATAAAGTCGTTTCCTTGTACTAATATCGTCCTGTAAATATTACAAGGTATTGTTTGAATGTAGGTTCAAACAATTAAAATTACATATTAGGTTCGTACAAAATACGTGTTTTGAATGAGTTGAAAAATTATTTAGACATTATTTGAGTAGATTTTAAGATAGATCTGAAAAAATAGCTGTTTTTAGCTCTTTGAATCGGAAAGTTATTATGATGCATAAATAAAAAATTTATAAATTGTATTTATATATAAATACAATTTAAATGATAATGGGTATTTAGATTTTCCAAATATTTTATATGAATTATATTAAAAAAAAATATTAAATTTTATTTTAAATATTTGCAAATGATTTTTAAATGTTTATTTACGTAACAGATTTCTTTGCTAGAAGTTGTAATAAATTTAATTCTAAGAACCATAGAATTTACTCTACTTATATTTAGCTATTGTGCAGCTATAATCCTACACTTCCTTTAGCAAATTCTCTTTCTTCAATGAGTAATAATTTTTGAATGGAGGAGTAAAGAAGGTATTTTCATTGAAAAAATTACAAATTCAAACTCAGTAATTTATAACTTTAGTTATAAGAGCCATTATATCTAAAGTTATAAATTTTTTTGTAAAATACTGGTTAAAGTTAAACCATATGGACTGGGGCATTTAGCTCAACTTTAACTTTCATAATTACTTCTTTGGATAACTACTAGACATATTATTAATAAGCGACATCTATAATTTAATTGTCGTATTTTTTTTTCTAGCCGCTCAGCTGACTCAATTGTAGACACACAAGACATGATATGTAATGGTAAGGTTATACAGAACGTATTCATCAATTCTATTCTATTTATTACATTAATACTACTCAATATAAATAATGTGTTATTATTAACCTAAAATGCAATTACGACAAATAAGATTACCAAAATTTAATCATAAATTTATTTTCTTTATAAAATGTAATTCAATCAATAAATAATGCATAAACTTAATACATATTCGTCTATAATCATTCAAACTTCAAATAATCAACATATTTATTGGTCCTCCAATCCGGATATTGAACTTAGCGACGTATTCGATACAACGTATTTTAATTTTAAATTGTAAGTTTCAAAATTGACTTAATTCGTATAGACATTCATTCGTATAGTTAAACAAGCTACTCCAAAAACTGTAACGTGTACAAACATTATACGCAGTGAAATTTAACTATAAAAGTGTAAGCAATAGTTGAATCGATGTGTCGGAAATTTCCAAATTGAACTGGATATTGTTTTTTTTTCTTAAATTTTTACGGGCATCGACTACTAAGGTCATTGCTCTTGTCACGTTCTTAGAAAGAAATTAGTATCACCATCAGGATCGTCATATGTAAGGGTGTAAAGGGCCCTTACATTTTATTTAAAAGCACAAACTACACATAACATTAAAACACAAATAACAAAGACAAGCACAACACTTACGGGGTGTAAAGGGTCCCGATATTAAAATTTGAGCTAAGGTTCTCAAAAAACCAGGAAATTATACAACTTACAACCAGGAAATTATACAACCAGGAAACCATACAACTTATCAATACAATTATATTCTTCTACCTGTCTCGATTATTTGTTAATTTTAGCACCCTCGGGGCGACCAGAACGTTAAACAGAAAATCAGTCGCGCCAGGATGCCGTGGCAGTTGACTCTCCATATAAACAGGCTACTGGCATGCATTGCGCCCACCCGTAGCCTCTCGCCCTCAGTCCCCCCATGCCATAATTGAACACACCTCGACTCTCTGCTCTTAATGCAGACAAGCCAGGGTGTCCTAGGCAAGGGGGCTACCTCCCGTCACTATACGTGCCACGCTTCGAGACTCCCATATATGGATGAAACTACCTCTTAGAGACTCTTTAACACAGCTTTAAAATTTCCATTTTTATAGACTTTTAAGAAGTCCACTGGCGTGTAAATATGCAACTATTTTTCTTTCATTTCCATTAGCTAAATCAGCAGTTATATCATTTCTTAGACGGAACCTCTTTCTGAGGTCCTCTTATATTGTACACTCTTCTATTAGATGCTTAATTGTAAGTGTTTTATTGCAAACCCCGCACAGTGGTCTCTCATCGCCGGTTAACAAATATGAATTTGTTAATCGCGTGTGACCGATTCTAAGTCTGGTAACAGCTACTTGTTCTCGGCGAGTCAACTTCACGTCGCTTTTCCATTTATATAGAGAAGTTTTTACTGAGTTTAATTTTGTATTTAAACTCCTCCATTCAGCGTTCCACTTGTTTCTTACTATGTTTGTTAGACGGTTTTTAACATCTGCCACTCTTACAGGAAATGCATCCAAATCATCGCAGACTGTTGCCTTTCTGGCAGCTTCGTCTGCGATTTCATTAACTGTAATACCAGCATGCCCTGGAATCCATACAAATACGCATCGCTGTCCTCGTTGTTTTATTACGTATAAAATGGACAGGATGTTTGAAATTAGGACATCCTTAATGTTTTTGTTCCGAATTGCAACAAGTGCATTTAGGGAATTGGAACAAATTAGCACTCTCTCTTCGCAATAATGTTCTGTGAAGCAAAGAGCTTGCTGAATGGCAGTAAGTTCTGCCGTATAAACACTGGCAATATCTGGCAGTTTCCAACAATGGACTTCTTCATTTACATATATGGAGCATCCAACACCATGTTCGGTTTTGAACCGTCAGTATAAATTCTGATATTTTCTTCATAGTTACTGACGGTTGCTAAAAATTCCTGTTGGCTGATCACTGCTGGCTTCTTTTTTATTTCTCCTTGAGAGAGATTCAGCCTTGTATTTACCGCCGGCAAGAGCCATGGCGGTATTTCTCTCGTGGAAATTGCTAGTGTCTCTGGAATAGCAATTTCGTGTTTTCTTCTTAATTCGTGGTACCTAATTCCGGCTGGTCTGGAATAGGTAGCACGACGTTCGTATAATGTAGTCATAGAATGATTCGTAAATAGTTTGTGATTTATATGGGCAGGAAAAGTCCATACGTTTGCTTCATATCTTAGTGAAAGGATCTCTCTTCTATAATGTAGTGGCATTATTCCGGCTTCGGACATTAGACTAGTCACCGGACTTGTGCGGAAAGCGCCTGTCGCATATCTTATTCCGCTATTATGAATAACGTCTAACTTTCTTAGATGCGACCTAGCGGATGAATATACAATACATCCGTTGTCTAGTTTTGATTGAACCAATGCGTTATACAATCTCAATAATATCTCTTCATCTGAGTCCCAATTAATATTCGATAAACATTTGATAATGTTTAGGGATTTTTTGCATCTAACACTCGTCCTGTATGTGTAATCCCCACGTAAGGGATTTATCCAATACTAGTCCTAAAAATCTCACATTCTCCTTATATTGTATTGGATTATTGCCGATTGTCAACGTAAGACTTTGATGAGGAATTGTCTTCCTACAGAAGTGTACACAGCACGTTTTTTCTGGTGAAAATTGGAATCCATTTTTCCTTGCAACTTCATTTAGAGCGTTAATCACTCGTTGCAATTTGTATTTCACCATAGCAGTCTTGTTGCTGGCATACACAATTGCCAAATCATCAACATAGACGCTTTTCTGATTTCTACTGGAATGGCTAATATCAATTTATTAATGGTGATCATAAACAAGGTACCGGTCAACGGCGAACCTTGTGGTATGCCATTTTCCAAGATGTTTACAGATGAATATTCATTGTTGACACGTACTTGGAAAGTACGGTCATTGATATAGTTGCTCAGTAAGACTGGCAGATTGCCACGAATGCCCCATTCATGTATCTGGAGCATTATACCATGACGCCAGGTCATATCGAAAGCCTTCTGAAGATCAAAGAAGACTCCGACACAAAGTTTCCTTGTAATAAAGCTGTTATATATAATGTTCTCTAAGTTGATCATTTGATCAGTGGTAGAATGGTATTGTCGAAAACCTGCTTTATATGGTGATATCAGGTTTTCTTTTTCTAAAACCCAAACGAGTCGATTATTTATCATTTTTTCGAGTATTTTTCCCATAGCGCACGTCAAGGAAATGAGAAGGTAGCTATTGGGATCTGTTAAGTTTTTATTTTTATTTGGTACTGAAACAACATGAGCTTTTTTCCACTGCTGCAGGTACATTCCATCCCGCCATATTTGATTATAGTTCTAATAATCTGCGTTTTGCAGTGGTATTCAGCTGCCTGATCATATTATAATGGATTTCATCCGGACCAGCAGCTGTGTTGCCTGCTTTCTCCAACGCTTTCATGAATTCTTCCGTTTTAAATGGTACATTATATGAGTAATTATACTCAGTTTTGAAGTTTAGTATCCTTCAAGTTCTTCTTTTTTTGTCCGAAAATCTTCTTCGTAGTTAGCCGTTTTGCTGGCCTTTTCGAAGTGATTGGATAATAGCTCTGCAATTTCATTTGGATTGTCTTTAAATTCATCTTCATCTTGAAGGCTAGTTATGGGAGAAACATTTTTACGCCCACAAATCGCCTTCACTTTCCTCCAAACGTCTGATGCAGTAGTGGTTCTGTCGATAGATGACACGTATTTCTGCCAGGATCGTTTCTTAGAATCTACCATGAGACATCTTGCATACGCCCTGTATTTCTTAAAGGCAATAAGATTTTCTGTGGTAGGACGTTTCTTAAAGGCGTTATACGCTCTTTTATTTCTTTTTATAGCTTCACTTATTTCATCGTTCCACCATGGAACGGGTTTCTTCATAAGTTTCCCAGATGTTTTGGGAATGAATCTCGATGCCGACTCAAGTATTGCATTTGTTATAGCGTCGACATCGTCCTCGATAACTCCAGTTGTTTCAGGGAGTATCGTTCTAGCTGTGAAGCTCGTCCAATCTGCCTTTTCAAACAACCATCTTTTAGAGATGGGATATATTTTTCTTGTAACATCAGTTACAATTTGCACCGGGAAATGATCGCTTCCATGCAAATCGTCTAAAACATGGAAGCTGTACCTCGGTGCTAGGAGCACAGGAATGGATGGATGGAATCTACAAGGAGCTACGGGAATGGAGAAACGGATTGATGGAATCTACAAGGAGCAACGAGAATCAACATTCATCATATGCGTAGCCCATTGTTCGTCTTATTAATTTTACTTTTCTTAATATTATGTCTAATTTCTTATTATTAATATTTACGCTAATATAATTAAATTCAAAATGACTGACCAGGAGGAACTCAACAGTAAGACTTTGCAGACTAATAGCAAGGAACTTTTTAAAAAACGTGGTATAATTAAGGCATCAATCACACGAATCAATACCTTTGCTGATAATTTTAACCCCATAAAAAATGAAATATATTCTTTACAAATAAAATTAAGAAATTTGTTAGAATTACAAGTTAAATATGATGACATTCAGTTTCAGGTGGAAGCTATTGATAAAGATACTGACTACAGAATACAAACTGAAGATAATCTATGTAACATAGAATGTAAATTAAAATCTTTGTTAGATAAAATGTCTATAAAACCTCCTCATAAATCTGATCCTACCGATATGAAACCAATTATTAATAATCAAATGCAGTTCTTACAGCCAATTAAATTGCCATGTTTTAGTGGAAATTTACTTGACTGGCAGCATTACTTTAATACATTTAATGACTTAATTCATTCTAGAAATGACCTATCCGATATTCAAAAATTATACTACTTAGTCATCTTTAAGGGATGAGGCCCTTAATATCATCAAAGACTTACCAATTACAAAGGAAAATTATTCAGTCGCCTTAAATCTCCTATAAAAAATATATGATGATAAATACATAATCTCTGTTCATCTTACTCAAAATATTTTAAAAATTGGTTTCATTGAAAAGGAATCTGCAGATAATTTAGATCATTTTATTAATAAAATTAATTCTTGTATAAGTCCATTGGAGGCAATGAATTTACCTGTAAATCCTTATGAGCTCATTGTTATGCAATTACTAGCATCAAAACTAGACAAAAATACTTGCAAAAATTGGAAGGAAAGACTTCTAATGAAAACTTTCCTAATTTCAAAAACTTTGTTGACTTTCTTAATAATATAAGACAAATACTTGAAAATGTTGCAGCTAAACTTGAGTGTAATTCGCAATCAAATAACACTCACTCTTTTAACAAACAAGTATTTAACAAACCCTTTAAAGGTCAAGGGAAATATAACAGTACAAATACATTTTACAGAAGAAATTTAGTTAGTTACCATGCTAATGCAAAAAATTATTCAATGTACTATTTGTAAATCCGATCATTATTTATATACATGTAAAAAATTTCTTGATTTAACAGTAGATGAACGCAAGGAATTTTTAGTCCAGAATAAGTGTTGCTTTATTTGTTTTCGAACAGGTTACTCTGTAAATAATTGTATGAATAAGCATGTATGTAAAACATGTTCCAAAAAGCATCATTCCTTAATCCATATAGAGGAAATTAATAAATCTAGCTGTAAGCCTGAAAATAATACTTATCGTGCATTAAAATTACAAACAAAAATGTTTTATTGTCTACTGCTGTGTGCAATACTGTGGACAAATATGAAAAGTATCAGACATGTAGAGTGTTGCTTGATTCAGGCAGTCAAGCCAATTTCTGCACAATGGAATTTGCTCGTAAACTTGGGCTAACCTTAACATTATGTATTTATATATAAATACAATTATATTTATAAAAATATAATATATACTATGATATACAAACTAGAAATAATATAATATATTATATTATTATATAATATAATATAAATTGAATGTATATATAAATTTTTATGTTTTTATTTTAAAATTATTTTTACAAGGTTGACATGACAGGAAAGGGAATTAAAGTTGGATTCAAACAACCAAAATTTATACTTGGGAGAAGATTTTTTCTGTTTACTTTTTCATACAGAAGCAATCTGGCAACGTTGTGACTAATCTTCCACCATGTACAAATCAATATAAATCAAATTTATCTTTATTTTTTGTATTTTATATTTAATTTTTTTGTATTCTATATTTTTATTTTATTTTATCTATTTATTTATTTTTTAATATGTAAATTGTATATATTTACAAATATATTAACACGCATATGATAATTATTTAAAACTATCTTAAGCAATTATTAATAATGTATATTATTAGTAAAATTACAGGTAATATTAATTTAAAATCATTGAATTCCTTATCGGTTGCTTTCAAAATTTTACACTGAACATGAGCAATTGAGAAAATGGATTACGTTATGCAATCTACTGCAATCATAGTTTAATAATCATAAAAAAATATATAAATGCTTCCGAGAATAAATGGAATATCTCAAGATTAACAATTTTAATTACGTTACTGCCGTACTACAATAAGTCGTAGTGATATTTATTAAATACTATTCGTTAAATAAATTACAATTAATATATAAACTATATCCCAAATAATATATCATTTTCTTTATTAGACGACAGTTCTTTGATTATTTTAATCATATAACGTTTCTTATTGTAATGAATAATACATAGTTTATTACAACAGAACCGAAGCTATTTAATGGTCAGACTAAATGAGTAGGCGAGTGATTTGATAGAAAAAAAAAAGAATATTTGAAACGCTTTATAACTACCTTTAAACTAACCAGGTTGATATATAGTTAACTCAGTAAGCAAGTGGCGCTTGCTGGAAATGGCGCGAACGCGTGCCGATTGTGGTGGGGATTTTAAAGGATAAGATATATCTAGAGATTTAAACGTCGGTGTAGAAGAGAAGTTTGTATCAGTTGGCCACTAGACACGGCCCTGTTAACATTAGTGCACGAATCCTCGCCGTGTTCCATATTTTTTTTTTTTATTTACGTAATTATTTTTGTTAAGTGAGTTCGTTTTTCCGGATTACGAAAATTTTATTTTTACGATAAAAGAAATTCAATAAAATTTTTTTTATAAACTGTGGTGTCTATATATTATATTTATAAGTTTTTGAAGTAAGTGAATTTAATTCGTATACTTTTTTAAGTGTGAATGAAGGAAAAAGTGAAAAAAACGGATTGTGTTTTCTTTCTTTTTTAAATAAGAAAAACAAAATAAACTAAATATATATTTATATTATTTAATTATAAAATTTAAACATATTTAGATTGTTTATTGAGTTTTAAGTCCTAAAATAATCTTCTTTTTTCTTATTTTTGATATTATCTTCAAAAATATTTAGGCTACTTTAAATCAAAATTATTTTAACTGCATTACAAAAAAAAAATCAAGTATAAAAGATACGATAAATTATGGTAATTTGATTTAATCTCGTTTAACATTTCATTAACAAGATATTTTTATTATAATAAAAATAAAAATTGGGTTATTTTCTTAAACCAAAAAGGAAAATATTATAACTACTTTTTTTTTTTTTTTAATACACAAGTGAAAATTTTATGCATTTATTAGAACTGAGCAGTTATATCAAACAGAGATTAATATTTATCATTTACTTTTAATTATAAACTTTATAAAAAAATTTTTTTATGATTAATGAAATTATAAATTAAGTTGTAATATATTACTGATATTAAAAAAAATCAAATTTTTGAATTAATTATAATTATATGGCATATATTTGAATACAAATAAATTAAAAAGTGAAAATATGGCAAAACTAATTAAAATAATTCTGTTTTAATACAATTAAAACAAAAATTACCATTTTTTTTTACGAAATGTAGACTGGACTAGCTATTGTATATAAAATTCAATTTTTTTCTTTAGTTAAGACAGTGTCGTAAAATATAATTTTTCTAGATGGATAAAATAAGGACACAAGAAAGTGATGCTAATAATAATGATAGTATACCAGATAGTAATTTAAATAATAAAAGTTATTCATTAAGGCCTCGATCATCCGTGAAACCGGGTATTGGTGTAATAGATGAAGATTCCGCTAGCGACTGGAGACCGAGAGGTCGAACGAAACGTCGACAAAAACAAAAACCACCGCCATTAAGTAAATATAGACGTAAAACAGCCAACGCGCGTGAACGTTCACGTATGAGAGAAATTAACGAAGCGTTTGAATCACTGAGGCGTGCCATACCACATCTAACCCAAGAAAATAACCACAATGAGAAAATGACTAAAATAACTACGTTAAGGTTAGCCATGAAATATATAGCTGCATTAACACAGGTATTACAAGACCCAGAACCCGAATCGGATTTAGATTCGGCCGAATATACATTATCATTAACACCTACATCAATAAGTGATAATTCCGATCTATACGATCAGTTCCTTATATCGTCATCGGATCCATTATCATCGTCATCGTCATCATTATCAATAACTACAACATCATCAACAAATTTTAGTAATAATTCTTTATTATTAAGAACATCAAACGTTCCTAATAGTGGTACATTTTTTCCGTCACCATGTTATACACTAACACCGCCGGATACATCGACCTCATTAATCGATATAAGAGAACATTGTTTAACACCTTCAGATTTTCAAACCGATTTTGATTCACTTGCATCACCGACTGTGGATTTTGATGATTTTTTCTCATCGTGACATAAATACAAAAAAATAAATATTCAATCAAATTTATTGTTGAAATATTTTTTTTTATAATAATAATAATATTAAATAAAATTACTTAGGTCAGTAAATTTATAATAACATTTTCAGTTAAAAAAGTGTATATCAAATATTGTAAAACTTTAATAAGCTAGAAATTATAAGTTTATTTTTCAACGAAATGTATGTTTTTTTTGTTTTAAATATTATTTAGAATGAAATATGTCATTTATTTTAGATATCAATAGAAAATTGATTTACTTATATTTTAATCATCTTTAAAAAATATAACTTTTATTTTAATTTGATAAAATTGAATAAAACCTAAATAAGTTATATAAATAAAAGTTATTTGTTAGAAATAAAAATAAAATGAATATTGACTTCTTTTACAGTAAACTGAAATGCAATTATTCTTTTATACTCATCATTTATTTAGAGTTTATTTAAAAATAATTATTTGATAGGCCAATTTAACTTCTTTTTTTTGTTACCAATAAAAATAACAGTTTTTTAATATTAATTTTTTTTATTTATTTTTATTTTACATAATTTAATAACGGTTTTAAAATAAATAGTTTGATAAAAAAAAAGTTAAAATTAACATGAACAACTACTACTAATAAATTCCTCTACCCTATAGTTCTCTCTCTCTTTCTAAAAATATATATGTACTATCTTTTTAAAAATAAAATTTAAATAATAACACAAAAAACTAGAAATAGTTTCATAAATAACAATTTAGAGTCAAATAATTTATAAAATTATCACGTTACGGTATGTTAACTTTCCTTTCTACGATGTCGCATTGTCAGAAAATGTTTTACATTAAGGGGCAGATGTAAATAAATAAAAACATTAAAAAGCTGCAATAATTAATTTGATTTTATATGTATTTTATTTTAATTATGTTTAACTATTGATACAATTGAAAGCGAAAGCGTTTTAGTACACATACCGTTAATATTTTGCAAACCCTCCTAATTATATTTTGGTTGATTATATATATATATATATATATATATATATATACGAAAAATTTGTAATTTTTATTATAAAAACAATAGTAATATGTTTAACAGATATAGCTGGATTTAAATGTACTAATATTATTTTTATTTTTTATTTTAAAGGATGAATAATAAAAAATATAAATAAATAAAATATGATAATACTAATTAGTTATTTATAAATATATTAATATTGTATCAAAAAGAACAATTTTGTAATAATATTGTAAACAGTAAAACAGTTTACAATATTATTTAACATTTTTATTTACTATGAAGTTTTTATTTATATTTAATGAAATATAAATTATTTCTATGTGGTTATCATAAATCAAGAATTTAAAAAAATTATTCTCAAATATTTTATAATATAGAATTTTAACAAACTGAATTTTACTAAAATGAGGTAGCAGAAAATAATTGTGAATTAATATTTTGAGAAATCATGTACAGATAATCAATAAATAAATTATAACTGCTTTAAAAAAAAATACCATGTTACGGCAGTAGGTCAACTAATATAAATTATAAAATTTAAAAAAAAAAATTTAATTTTTTTTCAAATATAAAATGATAAAGAATTGAAGTAGATATTTAAAAAAAAATTATTTATTTTTAAAATAACCATTAAATATTTCTATATTTTTTAAACAACAAAAAATGAGGGAAAATACTGTTTATTTAATTTAAACTTTTTTTTTTTTTTTTAACTTCCGAGTCCACAGTTAAGCATTACTTCAGAGGATGAGATGAATGATTTGTAGCGTGTGTGAAAATGCAATAATTTTAATTATTAAAATTAAATTATTATTTAATTTTATCTAAGTTTTATTTGTTTTACAGTCATATGTAAATGAATTGTGACATATGATTAATGATTAGGGATATTTCAGTTTTGAAATTAAAGGGTTTAATTTTAATTTTATTAATATAATATTACATTTAAATAATTTTGGTGTGTTATCTGAAGCAGCTAAAATTGAATGCAAAACCTAAATAATTTTATGTGGTTAGCACAAATTTGTAGTTTTGAATTGCTCTTTTATAAAATTAAATATTTATATAAAAAACAAGAACATAAGGTTTTTTATTTATTTATTGTTTTATCATTATTATGTAGAAAATTTATATGGATAAATCAGTTTTATGGTTGGTAATTGTAAAATACATTAAATTATTTAATTTAAGTAAATTCATAAAGATAATTAATTATTATTAATTTCTTAATAGTACATATATAGGATTTTATTGTCTAGGGACCACCCACACATAAAGTCAAACAGAATTATTCTTTTTCTTCTTCTAGTATTCTCTCATTCTGTTACTTTGTTTTCGTTTTCTTTCTTCAGCCCATTTTATGCCTGGTTTTTTGGCTTTCTCTGGGAGTCTACCGTTTTTAAAATTTTTCTAAATTGATCTTCGTCTTGTACTGTGTTTTCATTTATGTTTAATCTTTTAATGTCTTTATCGACTTCCGAGAACCATATGAATTTAATTTTTGCTACATTAAATCTATCAAAGATTTGATTTATAAGTCTTTGTGGATCCATTCTGTACAAGTGGCCGTAAAATTGCAATATATTTTTCTTATTGTGTTGTAGATTTTATCAATGTTTCTGTAAATTTCGTTTTCGAGTTTGTGGATTCCGTTTCTAAAATTGGTGCTATATTTTTTTTTCTTAGGTGTCTTTTTTCCACTTTGAAAATTTCTTTACGTGAAAATGTTTGGAGATATTCAGCTAAATTATATATTAGGACGGGTAACATTTTTTTATTTAATTACTTTTTTTTTTAATTGATCACCTAAAAGAAAGTTTTTTTTATTAATTGTACCTAAATGTTAAATATTTTAAAAGTTATTCTATTCTACCAAATAATTACAAAATAAAGTTAATTTTATTATATTTGTTACGATTTATAACCTCCATAAAAATAAAATTTTTACATTGGAATAATTTATTTTATTGAATGTACATTTAGATTATATCTTAATATAGATTTAATTAATTATAATTCTTAGTACTAATTTTGTTGAAAAAATTCGAATATAAGTTGTAAATAAAAGGAACAAATTCGTAACGAATAACTGGGTTTTTAAAATGGTTTCTGAAGGATGCAAACCTTAGATTATTATAGCTTAATACTAAAAAGCCGACCAGGCTGGTCTAGTTATCAAAAACAGCTGATTTCGAAGTCGAGAGTTCTAAGATTCAAATCCTAGTAAAGGCAGTTTACTTTTATACGGTTTTGAATACTAGATGGGATACCGGTGTTCTTTGCTGGTTGGGTTTCAATTAACCACACATCTCAGGAATTGTCGACCTGAGACTAGACGACTACATTTCATTCACATTCACACATATCATCCTCTGAAGTAATACTTTACGGTGGTTCCGGAGGCTAAACAGAAAAGGCGAGAGGTTAATATTAAAAATCTATTAATTTTTTTTTTCAAAATATTATACAGAAATGGGCTTCTATCAATAGATCTGTAATAGAATTTATTATAAAATACAAATATTTATAATTTATATTATAAAATAAGATTAGATTATTTTAATATATAATAAAAAATTTGGATAATCGAATTTAATATCATTTTTTCTACAATTAAATCATGTGACCTAGTTTTTAGTAAATATAATTTACCTTATTTTCTATATAAATAAATAATTTCAGTATGTTTAAAAATAATAATAAACATGGTGGCAATCAGTCCACATATAATGGATCAATTATAGATATTTATCCGTTTTTTGATGAAATGAAATATGTAAATTGAAAAATTATTAACGTTATCTGTAACATATATTATGAATTTTAGTTTAAAATTAATAATTAGATATCTTTATATTAAAAAATTTTAATTGACCATTTAAAGGTGAGAGAATATTTATTTAAATTAGGATTATTTTTATTTCTTGATTATATAACAGTAACTTTTTTTTTACTTTAGTCATTAAATAAGAAGTACATAAAATGTTATATAAAGAGAAAATTGTTCTATGCATATACATAGAAGCAAAATTAATATTTTACAAAGAATTTTACTAGAAGAAAAGTTTTCGCTTTAATGATCTTGAGTATAAAAGACTAGGATATTTTCTTTAATTTGCATATTAATATGTTTATCTTAGATTTAATTTTAAGAAGAATATTGTTATCTTAAATGTAAGAATATAAATTAATCAATGATAATAAATATTTACTATTAACCAAAAATTTGATGATTAAGCCTGTAACAAAATTTATGTAAAAAGATGAAAATAATAAAATTTTCAGAAACTGAATAAAAAAGTATTCATCCACTTTTATAAAGAAGTAGTTTTAATTAAAAGTATAGATTTATAAATAATTTTAATTAAAAATAATACAAAATATTAATCAGATGGATATATAATCGGATATAATATAAATTATTACCTTATGGATTCTGATATCGGATTTATTTATTTATTTAGCGTATGGCACTAAAAAATAACACCAATTACAGTTAAAATTATAAACAAAGATTTAACAAACTAATATATGCTATCGATTCTGGAGTCGCCATCAGGAAATCTTCAGGATTCCCTTCATAAGCTGTCCTAGGGCAAACTTCTGTGATGTGTCCGATAGTTTGATTTTCACTACACTCACAAAGGGGTGTCGGTGTTTTACCCCATTTATACATGTAATAGGCACACCTACCATGCTGAGTTCGTATTCTGTTTAGCGTTGACCATGTCTTACGTGGCAAGTCAAAACCCGGCGGCCTTTGAGTAATAAATGGCATTTGGTTATTCTGCTTACTGATATCGGAAATCCACGATCATTATTTCATTAAGAAATTAAATTATAAGCAATTTGACATTTTTACAGATATTTTCACAACACACTTATGAAATTAAATTCAGTCTTCTAGGCTGTTTGTAACATTACTTATAGAAAAATTAATGTATCTAAGATTGAATTTACCTATTTTTAAATATTTTTGATTAATTTTTTTATCTATATTTACGAGTTTTTTTTAAATTTTATTAAAAGTAAACAATTTTTATTCATTCTATGAAAAATTATTTAACCTAATTTCTATAAATCTTTTCTAAAAATATATAATTTACTATTACTAAATGATTGAAAAAAATCAACTTGTAAGCAATACACAAAATATTTTTAAACTATTAGATTTAAAAATTATACTTTCATATTTTTAATCAATATTACTGTAATTACAAAATATAAAATCCATTCAGAAGGAAAGTTGAAAACCATTTAATTAATAAATTCATTTAATTTTTAAAATAATTGATCTCTTAGCTTATAATTTTATTGTGATTATAAATGATGTACGTAATTTTTTTCATTTTCTATTAAGAAAATTTAGAAATATCATATTCTGAAAATTTTTAGTTTTTACAATGCATTTGTAAATAATTAATAATATTACTTTATGACAGGGAGTTAAAAATATTTTGCTTCATAATTTCGTATAATAATATGTAGTAAATATTTACTGATAGAATTATTTTTTAAATATTAGTGTGTTTTTTCCTGTTTTGTTTTTTAATAATTATAATACATTGTATATTATTTTAAGTATGTATAAAATATTAAAATGTTATTATTAGAAATTATATTTAACAGATATTTACAGAAATTAGGTTTAATCATTTTATTTTTCCGGTGAATATTGCTAGAATAGCTATATGAAGGGGAAAATATGGTGATCACGTCAAAAATGGGATATCGGGTTTTTCCAAATCTCTACGTCTTGGGATCCAACTAGTTCATATAGATTTTAAAAAAAACATATGTGTATATGTATGTGTGTAAAAATAATTTTAGATTTGTATCTCAGGAGTGACCAACCTGATTTTCTTCAAATTTGACTTATTTCTATATACGGGGCATTGTTCATATTATTTTTTTTTTCTAATTTGTTCAAGGAGTGAAGGATATTCCAAAAAATCAAGTTCAATTTTTTTTCGGTCATTTTTGAAAAAAACTATTAACAAAAATTTGCTATCCACAATTCATACAAAAATAATAAAAAAATGTAAAAATCAATCCCCATCTTTTAAAATAGAAATATATATTTTTTGTTCTTTCGCTGCTCTCCCTTCGGTTTAAATATTTTTAAACATTTCTGAAAGTTTATATTAAGATGTCTACAATTTAAAATAAAATATAACCCCGACATAAAATGCCTTTATTGAATCTGGTTTTAGATTTAAAGAAAACTTTATTATGAAAATATTTTAAGCTTAACCTATATATGAATATATTTGAAGATCTTTTCTTAAAATTATTCTCCACTTCTAAAATATATATTCGTGTTTTTTTTTTCGTTTGGTTTTGTTTATTGGTTCTATATTAATTTTTAATATTAGTAACCGTTAAGTTATGTAATACTTTGCCAGATTCTTTTAATGGGATGAGGTAAATATTAAAACTTATTTTTTATTCTTACAAATAAAACTAATACATTTTTTCTGCCGATCTAAACTGAAACGTTGAAAAATATGTGATGAAACATAAGTGAGTTGCAAAAATATTTATACAACGAAATTGTTTTTCTTTTTTAATTATTTATTTTCTTATTAATACAAGTAAATGGTAATGATAAAAATACTTAATTTTTCTCACTGGTTACACTACACTTACTGATTACACAACTGTATTACCAATTAATATTACTTGTAAACATGTAACATTAAGGAAAATTGGTTAAAATCTAATAATGTTACCCCTCAAAATGTGTATATTTAAAAAAAAAAAAAAATATATATTTTACGCAAAAAATTAACTTCTTTTAACCATATTTTACAAGATAAAAGGAAAAAATAGAAATAATTATAATATTTTAAGTCATAACCTGTACTTTTTAGACCTGATATAAAATGCAAGTCCAAACAAAATTGTTTTAACTATAACGATCATCCAATTCAAAATTTAATAGGAAAAGTAAAGAGTAAACTGGTTTCCTTTTTGGTTGTGTTCTTTACTAAAAAAAAGATTTATTTTATAACGTATTTAGCATGTGAAGATATTGAGCCCTACAAATATTAATTAGCCTTTGAAAGTATAAAAACGACCTCCATGGCGAAATAGTAGCGTCTTGGTCTTTTATTGGTGGGTCCCTGGTTTGAATCCCGGTCAGCTATGCCAGTTTTCATAAGCTATATTTTTTCATTTCAATATTTACACGCACAATCTTCGTGGTGAATTATTTCATCAAGCAAAAAAAAAAAAAAACATAAATAAAATAGTGTGATTTTGACAAAACTATTTTTGTTAAGTTAATATCATCCATCCGAGCAAAATATAATAAGTATAACTTTACATAAAAGAATAAAAACGATACAAAATAAAGAAAAAGTTGAACAATTTACAACGTACACAATAGGAAAATATTATTATTTTTTAAATACAGAAAAAAATTGTTTAAACTTTTAACCATATTTGGTGAATCTGCGCCTTTAAAAACTTCTATTTTTTTTATTCAGTAGAAAATAATAATTTATCCTATTTTAAAAAAATCTTTTCTGAGTAAATATCTCGAAATTAAATTACTAATTAAGTAGTACTTTTTTTTAAGAAAGATCTGGTTTAACAGCTGAAGTCATTAGCTTGGTGGAGGTGAAAATTGGTAACGTATGAAAAAATGCCATGGCTACCGACCGGAATTCAAAACCGAGACCTCCGAATGAAATGCCGAGACGCTACTTACTCAGCCACGGAATTTTTAATTAATATTACTGTAAATATAAACTGTAAAAATCAAAAATAGAAAAAATGAAAACCATTTAGTTAATATAAACATATTTAAAATTAAATAAGATTTAAATTTTTTTTCAAATATTTAGATATGGAGTAGTGGTTCATTAAAATTATTTAAAATTTTATATTATTTGGTTGGAAAAGAATTTCAATTATACAAATCCTATTGATCAAATTATTTTTGGGACCTTGTATTGTTAAAAAGTTATTTTATAAAATGTCAACATTATTCAACAGTTTTCTATTTAAAAATTACCTTAACATAAAACAATAATGATATTAAAAATTCAATTAATTACAAGAAATCGTATTGCTGGTGTTGCTGTATCTTAGGTACTTTGTAAGGGTATGACAAATAGAATAAAATAAAATATTTAATATAATTTTTCACTGTTAAATAATAATCCATTATATACACCGATTTTACTGAATAGGGGTATTTAAGTGTTCATATTACATTTAAATATTATGCAACAAAAAATTATAAAGTGTTTTTATTAACCAATATACTATAACACCGCAATTCTCAATAATTTTGTAAATAATAATGCTAATTGTAATAAATTAATACATATATATACGTATACACACACTAGCAGATCTGTCAATGCTTCGCTATTGCTAGATTTCAGTATATATATATATATAGACTAAATGAACACAATTGAAAGTTTGATAAAACATTAAAAAAAAAACATTATGGAACTTCACAGAATTTAACCTTCCGTTTTATAAAAGTCATGTAAATAAATTTAATTGTCTGAACAGCAGCACTGCCTATCGGATTTAATTCAAACTATTCTCTAAACACAGTAGTCGGTTCAAAATACCCCTAACTTTCTTTCTAGATCGACGATTTAAATAGCTTTAAACCTCCGGACAACACAGATCATTTTGCAAAGTTGGAGTTGTTCGGGATCGGGTTTTAATTAATAATACGTCTCAAATATGGTCACCTTGAGTCTGTGTAACACTACACCTCCCTCACATCACGAGCAGGGGTCGCGACTGTCTATCCAGAAATATACACAGGATGTCTGTAGACTTCCGGAATATTCATACGATAACATTATTTATATATTTTGAATTTATATTTTGTTTTGTTTTTATATAATAAATTAAACTATTACTTATAATTTAGAAAATTTTAATGGTTCTTTTTATTTGAAAATATTAATGGTTAAAGTTATATTTAATTATGTACAACTATTCTCAATTGTTAATGAAAACGCCTATATACTATGATTTATTTAAATTCTAAATATACAATAAATTCATTGATTTTTTGTAAATTACAATATCAAAAGATATTAAGAAAAATACGAGTACATAGAATTATAATAAAGAATTTTTTAACAAATTTAAATACACAGATTAAATTTGGACTTTTAATAGTGTTATTATAATGTAATCTATTAAATAAAAGTTTTCATTTTTTATGACAAAACTTATTCATCCTAGTAAAAAAAAAAAAAATTTTTTTTTTTTTACATGGCTGTTTTTATTATTGGCTAAGATTTATGTTATTTAGAAAATGTAACATAATGTTTATTATAATTAGATATAATTTACATACACTGTAATAAAATATAAAAATTTGTTTTTATTTTATTTTTACTTTTTTTATATAAAATAAAATTAAATATGTTACCAATATCTTTTATTTAGTTCTTTTATTAAACAAAGAAGTATTTCAATAAAAAGATAAACTTTGTAGTACATAAGTAGTAAATGTTAATTTTTATAGCATTGTATTATCATTGTAAAAATAAAATTAATACTGACCTAAGTAATAGAATAATAAATACAATATGTATTCTAAGTTGTTGTTGTTAAAGTGAGAAATAAAAAAAAAGTTTTTTAAATATAAGGTAATATTATTCTGTAATAAATGTATATAAGAGAATATGAAATAAAATAAATTAATGATTTATGATACAAAAAGATTTATTTTATTTTATAATTATATTTAAAATTAAAATATTTTGCTATGTTAGATATATTTTTATTTTCAAAATGAATGAATATTTAATAATTGTATGATACATTATATTTATATATTATAAAACAGTTGGCAAAGGATTGTTATTGTTGTTCGAGGTTACACTGCTTCGTATTAAAATGAGTTTAGTAAAATACTGATAATGAATTTTTCCAGGCTAAAGAAAATTAATTTAATTTCCTTAGAAATTAAGTAGTTAGAAATTTAGTATTCCTACTTAATTTCTATATTAATACCAATTAATTCTATATAATGGATAATTTCTATAGTATTACCATTAATTTTAGTCAAAATTAAAATTAAAATCTTAATTATAACTACATTATATTATGTTCAATTTAGATTAGGTTAAAAAACATTAGAATACTACATCGTGGATACCGATATTCTTAGGTGATTAGGTTTCAATTAACCACACATCTCAGGAATGATAACCTGAGATTGTACAAGACCACATTTTATTTACATTCATACACATTATCCTCATTCCCTCTGAAATGATATCTTACGGTGGTTCCGGAGGCTAAACAGTAAAAGAAAGGTTAGATTAAAGCAAGAAAATTTTGTTTACACGTTTTGACGTGTGAAATATGAAAATTATGTTCACCTTCTCTTCCCACAATCGCCTGCCTGCTATCTTCGACATACAAAACGAATATTGCGTTTAAAATAAAAAATTACTCATAATAAACTGATATCAGATTAATCATTGAAGGATTAATTTACATAAAATAATTTTAAGTATAGAATTTTCTTTAATAAAAAATGTTAGAAATAAACGTTTATCAATGAACTTATTTTTAAAACCAAGCGAATGATTTGTGTGTTTATTCCGTTTTAAATTATTTTTCTTCATTCAGTTTTACTGGTATTATGTTAAATCTAAAAAAAAAAATCAATAAACATTGATGTTTGATGAGGTGGTAATTTTAATTTTTATTAAAATTGAGATAAAGTGTAATGTAACTAAGAAAGAGAAACAAAAACAAATACCAATTTGGCATTAAAAAATGGTTATTAAAAACATATTTCCATTTAGAAATTAAAATTAAGAATTATTTTCTCATTTTAAAACACTTAATATTTTAATTTCTACCAAAATAATTAAGTAAAATTAATAAAAATTTAAAAAAATTAATATTTCTTACATATTTGATTTTTTACAGAGATTTTATTTCTATTTTGAGACGATTTATAAGTTATTTAAAAGAAAATAATGAAGGAAAATGCTGGTTATTTTACGTAAATTTAAGTCATATTAATTAACTCACCGGGTTGGTCTAGTGGTGAAAGTGTCTTCGCAAATTAGCTGATTTCGTAGTCGAGAGTTCCAACGTTTAAATCCTAATAAAGGCAGTTACTTCTATGCGGATTTGAATACTAGAACGCGGGTACCGGTATTCTTTGGTGGTTGGGTTTCAACTTACCACACATTTCAGAAATGGTTGACCTGAGACTGTACAAGACTTACACTCTCATACATATCACTTACACTCTCATACATATCATCCTCATTCATCCTCTGAAGTAATACATGACGGTAATTCCCGGAGGCTAAACAGGAAAAAAGTCATGTTAATTATGCAAAGACTGGTTCAGTTTCTTGATAAATATATTTTTAATACATATATAATAAATATTTTTCAATAATATATTTTTTTAATAAAAATATACTTAATTTTTTTTTGAGTTTTACGGGCATAAAGTGCTATGTTCATTTGGTAATCAACCCGATGGAAATTTTTAACGAATGAAAAACGCCATGTCTGATCAGGATTCAAACCCGGGACTTCCCCTGCCTGAGACGCTACTACTCCGCCACAGAGATCGGCAACTGTATCTTTTAAAGTTAAACATTATTTTATCATAGATTAAAGGGTATTTTTGAAAAGAAAAATTCTTTCAATATAGCTGTTATGTTTTGTGACTGTGGAGAGGTAATCTATATCTTATTCAGTTAGCTTATATAGAGTTGAAATAAAAAAAAAATGTGCCTACGGTTGTTCAGGCAGCAGATTTACAAACATCTCCTGTAAATCCTGATGCATATAAAACAACTACACAATGGTAGATATTCGTAACCACGCCATGTTATATTTTACAAAAATTGTACGTGTTTTTGAAGGAATGAAATTGTCAATTGTCCACAAACAGTAAAAGTTCACTAATATCTTAGATTAGATTTCTGTGAAAATAAACAAATAATAAATTAAATTCAGTTTTGGGAGGCTAAATTTTGTTTTCTATTATATTATACAATTCCCAATAATTTAGTTAAACAATATCCGTTACATGTTAACATGTTTTCCACTGCTGCTGGCCTCTTTAAATTGATGGTTTTTAACAGATATTTTAAAAGCAATATTTTCAGTTGCTACGTAACTTTTGATTTGTCTCCAAATTAACTCAATCGGGTTGAATACACACTGATAGTAATCGAAGCACGGTTTTGCTACTAGATCTTGCTAACTCATCAATTTTATACACATTAAAATTACCTTTAATACGCGAAAACCTTTGCAATAATTGAAACTTAAGTTCATTCTCTTCAAAAATCACTCTTTTTGAACAATGCCATATTTTGATATCATTCTTTTTCCAAAATACGGCTGGAATTCTTTTTTTTGAATGACTGATAAGGGGGAGTTATCTAAGACATTAACCGAATTACCTTCCAGAGGATGTAACACATCGCTAAACAATTTCTCAATAAATACAATTTTTTTTGTACTTTTTCTTACGAATCGCGTTTTTATTTAAATCGTTAAATTTTACTTCAATTCACCTGCGGGGTTTTGTTTTTTCAGAAAAAATAATTTCACCTGCGGGGTTTTGTTTTTTTAGAAAACATATTTATTAACAGATTCATACTCGCATTTATAATTACTTTGTATACTGAAGCAGCGCAACTTACACATACGTTAGCTGTTAATTAACGACATCCGAAATCAACGCCGTTGGATTACTGTGTAATTCGCTTTTGTAAGCGAATTAAAATTATGTCTTTTTCCACACGACTTAAGGGCTTTTATTACACCTTTTTTTCTCAGAAGATATCAATAATCATGCATTATTATTATCTGAATCGGTATAAGACAAGGTGTCAAAATAATGCTATAACTTAAGTCGTACGATACAAAATGTAAGAATACGTTTACGTTCCAGTAAACTTAAAAAAATTGCATATATTCATTTTAAATAACATTATTATAAATAAATACGTAATAGAACTCAGAAGACGTAATGTTATTTAAATTTTTGATTACATTGTCTAAAATATGACAAATTAATTATTCGAGACTAATATATGAGTAATGACTGAAGTGTTGTATATAAATATGGCCGCGTTGTGAATCGGCACTGATACAAGGGACATGACTCATCAGAATCATGACGAAGTCACTAACACAAACGCAGCGTTTGTTTATGCTTTTCTCAAGCTAATTGAACACAGTATAGTAAGCACATTTAGGGTTTTTTTACAAATTACAATCATTAAATCAATAATTTTTCAAGCATTTAACATTTTTTTTAGCAATAACAGTATTGTCAGAAATAAATAAAAGAGTACTCAAATTTATGTCTTAATTTTTATACAAATTATAACTATTAGCTATAAATTAACATACTGTTTATTGACAATAGTCGTAAAACTTGTATATTTTGACTTCTGAATTATTTATTTTTATAAAATATTATAATTAACCAAATATGAGAATAAAATAATTCATTTGCATATATGTTCATATAAGTAGGCTACATAATATGTGTAATATAAGGCCTACATATTGTTATATATATAACATAACTTAATAAAAAAAAATAAAGTAGTGCAAGTAATTAAATAATAAGTTTTAATTTATAAATCGTAAATCATAACAGCTACCTACATAAATTTCTAGGTATAAGTATTATCATTAGTACCCGAGTATAAAAAGTTACCTTACAAATCAATAATACAATTCAGGAAATTTATGATATTAAATAAAGTGGATTCATTAAAAATAATATTATTTTAAGCCATTTTAAAAATGTATTTATGTTAATATCTCTAGTAAAATAAGTACCTTTCATTTCCGACCTTTTAAATTCATGATGTATTTTATAATATAAATGTATATATATTAACTAGAATAATAAAAAGCCTAAATATATAAAATGCACACATACTTATACACACCTACACATATATCCAGGGCCAACAGCTGTATGAAGGACACGGAAAATTATTTAAAATTTATTTGAAATTTTTATTTTATTAAAGTATTAAAGTACCTACAAATAAAAAAAAAGGAACAAACAGGTGTCAAACAAATCTAATTGAACACAAATTATTTATTTTACACCTATAAACAGGTTCTTAAAGGAAAGGAATTATATATTTAAAATTCACACAACGTTTTAAAGAAAAAAATTTTTTTTTTCTTAAATACGATAATATGCAAAGCTTTAAGGGGCCGCTCATTAATTATGTAAGAATGGAAAGGTGGGAGTTAACAAGCTACTTATTTCATCTGTATTGCTGGAGGAGAGGGAGTTGAAAATATTTTTACTCAGATCAAAATTCTTTGTAGGTATTTTCAAATTATTCACCAATTGTAGGAAAATATTAAATAAAATTAAAATGAATATTTTAATTTTATTTAAGGGACACCTAAGCATTTAAAGACATTAGCTAACTTGGAGTATAACTGTAAATGAACAGGTAAACGTGTAGTCTTGAGTAGACTCAGGCCGACCATTTCTGAAACGTATGGTTAATTGAACCCCAACCACCAAAGAACATCGGTATCCCCGATCTAATATTCAAAACCAACTATCTTTAGTAAGATTTGAACCTAAGAACTCTCGACTTCAAAATCAGCTGTTTTACAATGACGAGTTTTACCACTAGACCAACCCTATGGGTAAATAACTTTTTAATTATTTCAAAATAAAACAAAATGTTTTTCGAGAAAGATTATTTTCCTTTTGTTTAAATTTTATCCTTTAATTGAACGATGCATAAAAATTGTGGAAGAAGGGGAGTTTTCTAAAACCTGAAGAAAACTCACGTCGTGAAATTTTATCTAAAAACCATAATTTTATGTTTACGTAATTTACTGACGGTTTTTAACTTTAATGGACTTGATTACAGTTGAACAGAAATTATTTCCTTAAATGGCTTAGCCTATAAAAAATATTTCACAACAAGCAAACTAGTTAATGCGAGGGTAGAGTTTGTTTCTTGTCTTCTTCTCTAAGCAAAATATAATAATATAGAAACCAAAATACAATCAGAAATTAGAACTGTTGTTGTACCTATCCACTGCATAGTTTAGTGACTTTAAATTAATTTATAGTGACTGGGCTATAATATTACGATCAGAGTGGAAATAGATTTATTATATAATCACATTAAAATTTCATTACAAAATTATTATAAAAAAAACTGATCACAAATATATTAAAATTAATCTTGTTTTTAAACCTGACAATTAAACCTAATTTAAACCTGTCATAGAGGAAGACAACCACCTTGTGACGAAGTCCGTCGCCACACCCCCCTCCCATCATTGCCCTTATGGGCTTTACGGGAAGTCATCTTTCAGACCCTTTAAACTTTATAACACAACACATTTATCAGTTTGGCCTCTGTTAGAATGCCACTGATGCCTCGATGGAAATGTCTCGGCAGACATTTTCATCAGTGTATTTACACAACCAACTATCGCCTTGTATGGTCTTTTCCAACCACGACCAACTACCATCACTTACAACCCTAAGCTATCAATTTAAACTAATCGCGGAAGCGTGATACCCGCTTCTTTCTCAGATCAAATACTATTCTTATAAGTTTTTAAACAGTATGATTTTATTGATATCACGTTACAAGAGGGTATATGTTAGGTTTATATTTATGCAGTAAGCTTGTTTTATTTATAAAGGTTATAAGAAGTTTTTGGTGAGAAAAAACTAGAATTTGTATAAAAGGTATAATTTGAACAATAGAAAATTATTTGAAAGAAATGACTGGATTAAAATACTATACATTTTATTATGTATTTTTTTACTAATTTGTTTTACTTCTATGATATAAAAATAAATAAATAATTTTAGAATAAATTAATAATATGAAAATCCAAAATAATAATATAAATGCAAAACGTAATTTGAGTGCATGATATACGAATATAATGTTATCTTTGATTCTAATTAGATTGGAAAGAAAAGGTCTTGGAAGAAATTATTTTTCTAAAAAGAGAAACAATAATTGCGGTACATCGCTCGGTCTTAAAATGATCATGTCTAAATTGAAAAAAGCCCTTAAAACAAAACTCAGAATTACACATCAATTCTAAATATTTTAATTTTGAATGTGAAATTTTACTTTTACATACCACTAATTTTTTTGAAGTTATTGTAAAAATTGTTTAGCAGTGCCAAATTGAAAGTTTCAAGACGACAGAAGAAACAAGAAAAATCATTAACATAGATGAGTGGCTTATGAATTAATACTCTTTTATTTTTTGATTATAATAATAATAATAATAATAGTAGTAGTAATATGGGATGGATGCACCTATCTCTTTAGGATATTGCTTTCAAATTAGAAAGTTGAATTATTACAACATTATCTTCAACACCATAT
The DNA here is from genome assembly GCF_047948215.1 of Lycorma delicatula. Taxonomy (NCBI): domain Eukaryota; kingdom Metazoa; phylum Arthropoda; class Insecta; order Hemiptera; family Fulgoridae; genus Lycorma; species Lycorma delicatula. Next base: position 48,462,846 of record NC_134464.1, on the reverse strand, counting down.
TAAACACACATATTTCGCAACATTTATTCGTAAAAAAAAAAACTTGTCCACACTTCTGTAACAGTGTCTAACTGCTTAAATAAATATTATTATTATTATTATAAAAAGTGAGTATATCAAAGTCTACGCATATTACTTTCACAATAAATCAAAGCGTCTGTTCATCAGTTATTTTGAATGACATACTTCGGATTATTATATGATAAGTTAACGAAGGTTCAATACCGAATATTCATTCAAATGATTACCATTTCGATTCCTAAAATTGATCTAGAAGTTTTTTTTTAATTACATTTTCTAATATTTATTTAAAATGAAATTTTTTGCGATGAGAAATTTTACTTTAGTTAACCGTTTAGTTAATTATACATTTACTCGTAAAATTGTTTCCTACTTGTTAGATAATCTAATAAAATGTTTTTTGTTGGAATATATAGGTTACATTAATTTGTAGCTTTGTATCTGTCCTAGTTTGTCACGTGATATTAACGTATAAATAACAAATATGCAAACTATAGATGCTTTATATAGTTTGTATAATATTCATACGTAGTTGTGCATATATTATCTATTCAAGCATGCTCTACATAACATTACATAACGTTTTGTCACTTATAAAAACTGAATATCGATGTGCGACAATTTTTAGTACAGTAAAAAATGCAAAGGGAAACTACCTCAATATTCAATATTTTTATTAAGCATGGGATTCTTGTTTTGTTAAGATTGGCTATGCCAATTTTAGACATACTCTTGTATCACTCATCAGGTCGCCCACTATTATTTCATTGATGTAATATGGATAAATAGAAATACATTAGTTTTAGTTTTATCAGTAAAGAAAATATTTTCAGGTAGTAAGAACTCCAACCCACCGGGTTAGTCTAGTGGTGAACGCGTCTTCCCAAATCAGCTGATATGGAAGTTGAGAGTTCTAGCGTTCAAGTCAAAGTAAAAACAGTTATTTTATACGGATTTGAATACTAGATCGTGGATACCGGTGCTTTTTGGTGGTTGGGTTTCAATTAACCACACATCTCAGGAATAGTGAAGTGAACCACACATCTCATTCATCCTGTGAAGTAATATCTGAATGGTAATTTCCGGAGGCTATACAGAAAACGAAAGAAAGCTACTAAGAACCCAACCTGTAAATAAGAAATCACCTATAAAGATTTACCCCATTTAGTTGTGTACTTTTTAACCTAACTAGACTTCTTTCTACATATGTATAAAAAAAAAACAAATTAAATTAAAAAAATAATTAGAAAAACCGTATTATTTTTATATACATATAGATAGAAGTCTTAGGTGAAAAAGTACACAAGTAAATGGGGTAAATTTTCTTTAATTTTCTGCAAGTTTTTTGTTAAAGAAAGAACTAAGCATTATAATAAAATTATAAATGTTCATATTGCTGATAAATCCTACCTACACTTAAAGTTATTAATAGTATATTTAGCTTCAAACTCGATGACGTAACATAACATTATTAATAAAGTTAATCATATGTTTAATTTTTTCCATGGAGTTACAACGTTATTACTTTACATTTAATTAATAAAATTGTTTTTACCAGAGAACTTATTTGATTCACTATATCAAAAAAGTTGAAATTTTGGCACTAGGTAACATTAAAAACTTACTAAATTAAAATTGGAGAATCTACTTTTCTCCCTTCAACGTAACTTTTGATATACGTCCACATTCTTATGACAACTTCTGTATAAAATTAGATTTAGATGAGTATACTGTTACTCCCGAACGAAGAATTTTATGGTAAATCTTGATCTACTTGTCTTGTTTAACTATTTCAAGAGCATTAATTTTTTTGTCTAAATATAAAAAAAAAAATTGTAATTACGTAATCTAATTCACCTCAACTGAATAATACATTTTCATTTTAGTAAATTCTGGAAAAAAAAATTTCTCTGTATGGATGAATTTTATTTAATTAAAAAAAAATCTACTGGATATTAAAGTTAGGTCGAAATATAAAGATAATATTAAAAAAGATCTTTAAAGAAAAAAAAATATTTTTGCATAATTAAAATTATATTTAATACGGAATATTTAATACTCAAAACCTACGTATAGTATTTTCAAGATAAAAGCATCAATCATAAATATTATGATAATTTATAACAGAAATACACGATTATTAACTATACCATATTCGGAATGTATTCTCACTTTAATGTGCCGCACATGATGTACCTTTCTCTTAGATATTATTACTATTGTAAGTATTCGAAGAAATTAAAATAATATTATTAAAATGAAATTTCATTATGTTTATTACATTAATAATTTTTATTTCAAATTATCAAGTATTCTTGTTTCTCATGATGATCTTAGCAATAAAATTATTTATTTTTTTAATTAATTTGTTTTTTTTTTTTAGTTCATCAATTTTTATCCTCCCCTAGAGCTAGACCCGAAACCAAGCATGAACACAAATCCAGGGGGTGCTATCGCCTCAAACTGCCTAGTCGAGAACTGCCGTTGCCCCCAAACAGCTGGGAGACGGTCTATAATTAGTCACCATGCCTCTAATGAGGGGACCTCTTAGAGATCCCCCCACCGAGACTCCGGTCTTGACACCGTGCCTCAAATAAGGAAACCCAAAGGGATCCCCTACCGGGAAAACCGTCTTACTTTGCCCCCTCATTGAAATTAAATCGGAACACTAAGGGAATCCCTGTCCAATCACCGGCAGCGAGACACCTAAAGCGGCCCACTCCTCCTGGACAGGGCTGTCCCAACCAGGTCTTCCCCGAAACACAGGAAAAGCACCTCATTATTTGGTCTTGGTCCTGCAGCCGCGTCCCTCGAGAGAATGCTCCAGAGAATTACAAAGGGTACATTTGGCCTCCATTGGGCAATCCTTACGTAGTTGACCCGTAATCCCAGTTGAAACAATGTCCTTGCCTACCGGGACCGCCGCAGGTCCCGATATTATCTTATTTAGATATTAAAAAAAAAAAACTTAGTCTTAATTATTTTTAAAAATTATAACTAATAAAAAAATACTACAATTAAACATAATTTACAGTGTTGGGAATATTAAAATAATGGTAAAAAAAATCATCTAAAAAATAGTTTAGCAAAATGCTTAATGGGTTTTCCACATTTTGTAGCCAGAACCTTTAGAAAGATTGGCTTCTTACATATAAATTTTGGAGCATTATAAAACAAGAAGGCACATTTTTGAGATTTTGTAATAGGTTTTTATTTACGAAATCTGGGAACATATTTCCCCCTAAAGTCAAAACGTTTAAATGTGAAACAGTGTGACAATCAAGCTCTAAAAAAAAAAAAAAAAAAAAAAAAAAAAAAAAAAAATTATTTTCACCAACGTCTTTTGGGAATTACAAGTAATAACACCTTGATTTTCTCACTGAACAAAGAACCATCAGTGTTAAAATACCGAGAAATGAGTGTAATAAGTGTACAATTCTTATATTTTTAGGTATATTTCTTTCATTAAAATATTTAACCTCACACTGCAATGGAATCGTTACAAGAGCCATCGTATTAAATAGAAGGTTCCAAACCACCGTTCATATAACCCAGATTTAATGATTTTGTCAAGACTTAACTACGGAATTCATTAAAAATAATTCTTGATCTACGAAGTTATTCATGTTATGCAAGACTGGATCCATAAATAACTGAAATAACTCTTTCTAAGATCAACAACTTTCAAGATGTTAAAAGAAATCCATGCAATATAAGAAAAACACATTAATAAAATTGTGGATTTATATTTAAATCCCGTGTTATTGTTGCTAAAGTATTTAGGAAGAAATTCTATAAAAAAAACTTAGAACAATTTTAATTTTGACTATTTTGACCTGGATAATAGATAAGAGTTTGTAACCAGAGAAACGTCAGTTAATTCAGAATATTAAATATTTAAGTGATAGAAAATCATAACAACGTATATTAATTATAAAAATAATAGTAAAATAATTAACTAAAAAAAAACAAAATCCGTTAAAGGAACTGATTATTAAAGTGTTAGCATATAAATTTATTAAAAGAAAAAAGTAATAATTTAAGGACTTGAAAATCAAGCATGATTTTAACTTAAATTAAATTTAGTACCTCGTCATTCTCTTTCTTTCTTTCCATTTCTCCCTCTTTCTACATATGAAGAAGAAAAAAATGAATGAAGATAAAGTCAAGGAAGAAGCAATCTCGAATGGCTTTGTACTGACTACAGTTTTTTCGTTATATCTTGACAGTAATAAATTTTAAAAAGTAATAAATTTAATACTAGCGGCAATATCTTATAAAAGATGAATTAAAGAGTCTTGGTAAGTATAGAACATTAATGTATTGGTAATTTGTGCGGTTAGTTTTTGCATATTGAAATACTACTTCTGTATTATTTAACCCTCAAACACACGTGCTAAAGTGAATATCACCCAAGGGTCTGTTTATATGTTTCTAATTTTCAAAGAATCCTTTTTTTTATATTTTCTAATCCTTTATATACACACATATATATATATATATATATATATATCTTATCTTTTTAATCATATCTTCTTTTATTGTTTAGTTGCATTTGTTTTTATTCATTCATTATCAGCACAAACATTTTTTTTAGTCATAAGAAACCTATCTATTGTAATTTGTGCCATGATTCGACTTCCGGAAAACTTCGACATATCTTCGCGTTTCACATACCCCAAACCCCAAAACCATGTTAAAAATGTTGCTATTCCTTTAAAAATGGTTACAAATATAAATAATATACTAAAAAAAAAAATTTAATAGTAACATAGAAAAAAAAAGGACATATTTAACAGTAATAGTACATACAAAATAAAATCTAAATGAAATGCTACATATATTGGACAAAGGGAAGAAAATTAAAATTAAGATATAACAAACACATGAGATATTTTAAAAATCGAAAACAAGATTCTAATTATGCAACGCATTTAATAAAGAACACATTCCACTGAAAATGGAAGAATCAATGAAATCTATTCACACGAGTGTTAAAGGAAGAAGAATAAACATTTTAAAATATCTAGATTTTTAAATTAAAAACTAGCAACAAAACGATCATAAATGAACAGGTCAACAGTCATGAGGATGTCCTTTTCAAGAACCTCAATTAATTAAAAACAGGGAATAAATAAATAAAATGAAAAGATAACTAGTATAACACTTAATAACAAATAAACAAGAAGGTGAGATAAGATATTAAGTCAAATATAGAAGGGGCGTTAACTAAACGCTACATAAAGATTAATAGAAAATTGTAAGTACCAGTATAAAAAGTTTTGACAATGGAGTGGTTCCGAAACGCGTCAACAAGTGCTAAAACAATGAAGCTGAGATAGGTAAGCAGTACTTAAGGTAGAAAAAATTTAAGTAAATAAAAATTTGAATAAATTTACTTTCTGGAAAACCTTTAAAATAAATTATACTTTTTGAATCACTATTTTATTGAATTTTTTTTTGACGCAGAAAACAAGCCCAATATTAAAATTTGATTCATAATGGCCAATTTCTCGCAAATAAAAAGAGATTTAAAAAAATTACACAAATTTTTGCATATTTATCAAATATATAAGTAAAATTTGTAATTAATTAAATCATACTTAAATTATTATATCTAACACCGTCAAGTTTAGTGGTGTCGTATCTAATTCCTTGTTACTTCTCTTTCTTTTTCTTTTTTATTTGTTATTAATGTTTGTTTTGTGGACTATATAGTACTGAAATTAATAGTTTGTGATTTATGACTGAGCTTGAAATTTCATATTTGACTTTAAGTTTGCTTACAACTGTTTATTGTGTACTATTTATTTTGGGGGTTCCTTAAGGACCTTCTTATCACGTGATTTTGTCATGAAACTTACTTATGGCTCCGCAGGAGAGCTGATTGTAATTATAATTGTTATTGAGAAAAAAATTATTATACATAAAAGTATAGTAAAATAAGGAAAAAACTATTAATAACATTTTATAAAGCCTTTAATAAAATATATTTATTTATGGTAAGCGTACAATTTCCACAGGCGACTGTTTAGATATTAAGAATCAACGCGTATACTTGAGAGCTTAACTGGAAAAGGTTATTTAATATTGTGAAGCCAGTTAGAATGGGGGTGTAGAGCATAATGTGCTGTTCTTCTTCATAAGTCAGACTGTACGTGAAATTTCTTGTTGTTGGTTTGATGAAAACGCGTAGCTGCGGCAAACCTTTTATAAAACAATATATGCAGGCACTACAACAGGTAAAAACCTCTCTTCTGCTTATATATATATATATATAGTCCACTCTTCTCTACTCTTAATGGGATATATAGTTGATTATATTTACGTCTGTAAAAGCCTACCTCTACGTATTGTTCATAAGATCGGGCAACAGATAATCGACCAAGAACAAATGTTAGTCTATAAGTTTAAAACATTGTATTCAAATTGCTGTCTTTACCAGTTTAATACTAAACAGTAACAAAGAGGTTCTCTTTGTTAAGACATCTCATTAGGCCACAAGAATATATCTGCTCTTGTTCTTCGCTTTCTTCTACATTTTTATTTTGTTTTTAGCTATAGGCCTAAGTCTTTAACTATAATAAATTATAAGTGCAATACGAGAATGCAACTACAGCAGTAGTCATTTTTATGCTTTTTTTACTTTGGTTTTTTAATGAATGCAAATCTTATATATATTAATTTAATTTATTTTTCATATTATCTATATCTGTTTGCTTTATTCCATTTTTATGGTGTAAAAACATTCTTAGTTATATCATTTTAATAGATCTAAACCTTGTTTGATTTATTATTTTTCCAAAGAAATTGAATTAATCTTAAATTATGAGAAAAATAAATTAAGATATGGTATTAATTACGTCAGCATACTAATCTATATCTTTTATAATTCCATAAAAATAAAAAAATAAAAAAAATATTTTTTTTGTTTGATGCTGATAATATATTTTATCTAACTACTTGTATTTTATATGTTTAGAATAAATAGAAGATTCGATCTCTCTTCAATGATACTAGGCATATATGGAGGTACAGAGTTGAGAACAAGAGGAGTTTTCAAATCCCACAGATAACTGTTGCTCAGTAGAAAATACGGATGGTATTTTTACTACTTATTCAGTAAGAACTCATCATAATCTTAAGTGGCATCTACAGAATCTTAAGTCGAAGGGATTAAGAAAGGAGAAAATGATGAATGATGAAAAAACATTCTACCGACATAGAATGTTTGTTTGTTTCTACAACAAAAATTATTATAAAAAAATATTTAACTTATAATAAAATAACTTACTTAGCAAAACAAATAACACAATACAGGAGATAATTTTAATATACGTATTTTCGTTATGGGAGAAAAGAATTTACTAAATATATAATGTATATATAGTTTTTCCTTCGGTAATTTAATCACGTTAACAATTAAATGAAACATTTTCACCCATCATCAGAGATTAGACATCTGGAAACAACCAATTAAATTTGTAAACAATTCACTGTGTTATATGCAATGAAAGAGTTCAACACTGTATTATGTAGAGCATAAAAATAATATTTTTTGAACTGAAAACATATTTAATGACCAATATCACTTTTAAACATTTTTCTATAACGCCTCATTTAAAATGCTGTAACTCCAAGATTTGCTGAAATTAAAATCTATGTAAAATAATTAAAAGTAATTAATAAGTGATATATCCATCTTACCAGCAAATAAGTGTTAAGTCCTCAAAATCTTTCGTCTTTTTTCAAACCATCATAAAGAGTTAAAAGTATTATAATTAATTCAAAAGTAAAATACGTATACAATCATGACTGTTTGCATGTTAACAATATACACTAATAATTCTAACGTTTGACTTAATTATATTACTTTTAACTCCTAATGATGGTTTGAAAAAAACGAAAGATCTGGAGGACTTAACACTTATTTGTTAGTAAGGTGGATATATAACTTAATAATCACTTTTAATTATTTTATTGAAATATACTAGTGGAACCATATTCAATAAATTTAAAATCTATATCACTAAAAGTATTAACTTTAATTTTGATAATAATTAACTTCTTTATTGCGAGAATAAGTTTCTTCCGTTAACATATCTGGAGTCTTACATGATCCATACTTCACAACTTATTTTAATAATTCATCAGGAATTAAGAGATCCAATTTCACTGGATTTTCGGTAAAATAGATAGGTAAAAATAATTTTCGAAAGTATAGTTAGGATACATTTTAAATCACTGCATTAGGCTTATTGTTCCAACATTGGAAAGTAAATAAATAATTTCCTAAAAAATCCATAGGAAGCCTTCACCAAGCCACTCCAGTTACATCAACTAGTCTTTACAGGTCAGAATAACAGCCATGGAATTCAAATAAAAGGAATACATAGTAAGGGGAAAAAAATGTGGTGTATGATAAAAAATACCATCCATCCAAAAGGAACTACACAATTAAACCAAATAATCAAATACAAGTTATAGATACAGGACTTTCTAAAGGAGTAGCTGCCAAACTTTTTACTATACCTTGGATACAAAGGAAATTTTATTCAGAAAGGGAGCAGTACATGTCTAATGTACGATTTTCCGTTAATCAGCTTACATACGTATATGCTACAGAAATTGGTTTACTTCAAGAAAAATTCAAGAACCCTGCAGCAACCACTTCAACCTTCAAAATGAACAGTTCTTCACATCTATGGAATAGTATGTTTAATGGTATTACCGAAGTGACTGTCCACCCAGCATTTACAAAATAATAAATGTATTGGTATTGTGTACTCTTACAATCTTTCACTGAAACAAATTTTATCGGTGTAATTAACGACGACTATTTGGAAATTACATTTTTATTTACACAACTACGCAAAAAGGAGTGTAATGTATTTCGGTTGTACATATGCATGTATTTATATTTTTCCTTCGTAGGAACTAAACGGCTGAACCGATTTAGATGTATGCCTCCGCATTGGATTCCTTACATTATCGGAAGTGTCTCAGCTATAATATATATATATATGTGGGTGTGTGTTAAAAATAAATTTAAAAATTTGAAAAATACTTATATTATTTACAAAATTATCACGCGCACGCTCTTTAATTATCCAACATTAGTAATTTTCCTATATTAAAGATCAATGGTTTTAGGTAATTTCATAAGAAAGGTACCTATTATAATGGGTACTATGAATCGCCTTCCGAAAAATTTTTTAAATATCTTTGTTTTCACATACTCCAGACCCCATACTCAGCAACAAAACCATACTCAACTCAAACGTTTGTTTATACATACATATATATATATATATATATATATATATATATATATATATATATATATATGTATATTTATTTCACTTTCTTGTGGACACGATAACTTCCGTAATTTTCCTCCAATCATTTTTAAATTGTTCCTTAAAAATAATTCTTTCCAAAATCTCAGTCGGGTTCGTTAACGATCAAAATCGGGCATGGGGATGGAAATGGGAGGGCTTTTTCTAAAAATCAAAAGTAAACTTTCTTATTAAATAAAATATCGAATTCGTTTCAAGTTCCTAATATTCTTTAGATAAGGGCATAAAATTTATGTAAGTAAAGGTTTTTGATATCAACAACCATTGGCCCAGGGGTGGAAATAATGGGATTTTTAAAGACAAAAAAATCATACCTCCTTAATAGGTAAAATATCGAATCGGTTTAAAGTGGTTGTTGGTCCTCTAAACATTACCTAAAACTTTTGTCTGAAACAATTTTTGATATGACCAATTCTTACGGCAATAGATGATCAAAATGTTGCTGGAATTGTAAGAATATGAGGCTTGTCGTATGCTAAACATGTGAAACGTTTTTTCAGATGCAATCATTGTCGTATTGAGTAAATTTGAATTTTTTCTTAACTTTAAGGTGGAAATTTTTTTATCCCCCTACTTAGCACCGGTGAAATCTATCTCCGCCTTCCGGCGTGCCGAAAGGGATTATTTTTTTGGTAATCGTGTTTTTTTTAAATTTTTGTATATTTATCATAATATAGGTGAACAATAATCATTGTTTCCGACTACTTCATAAACTAAGTAATCAAATGAAACATTGAAAACTGATCTAATATTTAATAAAGATTTTCCAATATATGAGTATTGTATTGGAAATTAATGATTCAACAATTCTTTTTAACACACAAATTTCTCAAGAGATAGATCTGTTAAATAGGTCATAATAAGGAATGGCGATACGTTTCTTATGTAATTCTATATTTCGTCAAAAATTATACCTTTTAGGTATATCGAAAATAAATTTTATTTAGACAGCCTGTTTTACATATATATTATTTGGCTGGCGAATATAGCAAGGATATATTAAAGGGGAAAGTATGGTGAGTAAAAAACGGATTATCTGTTTTTCAAATCGTTACGTTTTAGCCGTCAAGTAGTTCATCTAGACCAAAAACCCATACGTATGTATGTGCATACTTATGTACATATGTGTTTCACTGTTTGTGCCGTTATAGCACAGGACTGAACGAACCGATTTTCTTCAAATTTGCCTCGAATATTTTTATAAATCGAGCATTGTTGACCACATTCATATTTTAAAATTACTTTAAGAGGGATATCGCAAAAAAATCGATTTCAATTTTCTTCAGAGCCTTTTTAGAGAAAACTTTATTTAAGACGATTTTTTACCTATGATTCATTTATAAATAATCTAAAATAATTTTTTTCTGGAAAATCAACGCCCATCTCTTAAAACTAAAATAATGTTTTTGTTGTGTTGCACTATCTCCCTTCAGTTTAATTATTTTTCGAAAGTTTTTTGAATGTTTATATCTCATATTAGATCTATCAAGAAATGTTTAATTTTTTTTTTAATTATAGGCGTTGAAACCAAAATTTGAAAATTTTATTTTTATTATTTTAGCCCGATCTAGAATTGCAACGTTTGCTGACGATACTGCAATTCTTACCGCCCACAAGAATACGGCTACTGCGTCTCGTTTTATTCAACATTATATCACTCTTCTGGTATCGTGGCTTAAGTGTTGGAAAATAAAAATAAACGAAACAAAGCACATCACGTACACCCATCCTAAGGAACACTGTCCTCCTGTTTCTATTTTCAATGTTCCGATCCGGACATCTCAGGACTGTAAATATTTGAGTTTTCTTCTTGACCGACGACTTACTTGGACGAAACATATAAAATATAAGCGGAAACAGTTGGATCTCAAGTTTAAACACATGTACTAGCTGATAGGACGTAGATCTCGGCTTTCAGTAGAAAGTAAATTATTGATTTATAAATCAGTTTTGAAGCCTGTTCGGGGTTATAAGCTTGAATTGTGGGGTACAGCATGCAACTCCAGTACTGACATACGTACTTGAACACTACCAGATAAAAACATTGCAAAAAGTGCTGGTACTATCGTTTATGTACCAGGGTAAATTTTCAAAATTTCTGAAGATTTTTCAAATGTTCTGAAGAACAATATTCTTAGTTTGCCTTATCGTTTCAATTAAGTTTCTTTATGGTCTGGCTGCACGGAGTGCTCTTCTATTTAATTTCTTTCGTTTCGTTGTTACCGTTAAGTCACATTGACTACTTAATGTTAGTTCAAATAAAGATCTTATTTACGTATTGTTCAATTATCGTGCTGAACAGATTGTAAAGTTTCTGTGTCGTTATAATTAAAATAAAAAAAATAAAAATAAAAAATAGCCGAGAACGTCTTAAAATTCTTCGCCACATTGAAGAGGATGAAACAAATCAATTTTTTACTTATAGATATATATTTTAGAAAAAATACGATTTTAATAATTTTAGACTAGATGTCCTTTATAACACAATGTTGCCATAAATTTAGACGTACAGTATACAATGGATTTTAATCTTTTAAAATTATTTTACTAATACCGTAATAAAAACGTTTAAATATATTTTTTGCAATAAAGAAAATACCTCATTGCCGTACCAAAAAACGACAAAATAGTTGTTCAACTTAAGTTCTTGTAATAAAAATAATATATGTAAATATAAATAATAGCGTTTCTTTATATAAGATAAGCTGTAATTACAATACCTCTTAATTTTACTCTTTTTAAGTGTAAAAAAGCCATTAATATCGAATTTCTATATGCTGGGTAAAAATATTTTGAATATATCATATCTAAACAAAATGATACATAAATTAAAACAAAATAGTAAAATCATATTTTATCATGTACATATATATATACACTATGTCCACAATACTACATGTCCAAAACACCCACTAATAAACACCGAATGTTTACCAGCAAAATGAAACAACTAAAAACACTAGGCCAGTGCTTTCCCACGGCATAGGGAAATTGCTAAGCAATAAAATATTGTACAGACCATATTATAACAAAATTATACTCCCATTACTTAGAAGATGAATGGAAGTAGGATTACGGGCGATGCAGGAGTATAGGAGATAAGTTAAAGATTTGTTGGGGAGGGGATTTGAAGAGTACTTATACTCATAACTTGTATTTAAACTGAGGAATTGTTAACCAATCTGGCTGCGGTATCAATAATAATAACGAAGAGCGTTGATAGAAAATTATTTATATATAATAATATAATTTACGGTACTTTGAATAATAAAATAATGAACTGTTAATGCAAGACTACGTATTATTATAATAATGATAATATTAAATTACATTATAAATTATACGTTATATTATTACATACAGAGTACTTCTTTTATAATATAAAATTAAATGGACAATTAATATCAACGCTACATCACATTATTTTCAAAAAATATAATTTAAATCTTTTTTTTAAACCAAGTATCCCACACCATTTCATTTCAATAACTTCCTAGTTTGTATTCTAGGATTAAATAAGATAAAAATGGTATAACGTGTTTAGAAATAAAACAAAAAAATATTGCTATACGGCATCGTTTATTTTGTAATACAATTTAAAAAATTATTTATAAAAGATAAATTTATAAAATAGCCACCTAAGTGTGAGTTATATTTGACTGGTAAGTTTTATTTTTTCACAGGTAGAAAAAAATTTAAATTCTTTACACATGAAACTAAATAATTAAATTTATTAAAAAAAAAATACGAAAGGGTGTTGTATATAAACCAAGATGAAAGAAAAAAAAATTCCTTTCGGCTCGCCGGAAGGGGGAGAGATTTCACCGGTGCCAATTAGGGGATAAAAACGATTTCCACCTTAAATTTAAGAAAAAATTCAAATTTACTCAATACGACAACGGTTGCACGTGAAGAAAGTTCCACAGATAAACGTTACGTACGGTAATGGAATGGTAATCCATTGCCGTAAGGATTGATCATGTCAAAAATTATTACAAATAAAAGTTATAACTAATGTTTAGAGGACTAACGACCTCATTAAACCGATTCAATGCTGTGGTTATTAAGGATGTTTTTGTCTTCAAAACTCCATTTCTTCTAACCCCAATGGTTGGTTATATCGAAAAACTTTATTTATATAATTTTTAGGCCCTTATCAAAAAAAAAAAAAAAAAACAAATAGTAAGCACTTCAAACGAATTCGATATTTTATTTAATGAAAAAGTTATAGCAATATATTTTTTTTCGTAAAAGCCATCCCATTTCCACCCCCGGGTCCGATTTTGGCCGTTAAGAACATCGACCGAGATTTTGGGTCGAGGGAACAATTTGAAAGTAATTAGCGCAAAATTACGGCAGTTATCGTGTCCACAGTTAAGTGATATAAATGTATATATAAATAAACAAATATATATATATATATATATAAACTTTTGACCTGATGGTGGTTTTGGGATCTGTGGGTTATGAAACGCGAAGATATGTCGAAAATCTCCGGAAGTCGAATTATGGTACCCATTACAATATGTAGGTTTCTTATGAAAACTACCTAAAAGGTTAGCTTGTAATATTTGATCTACTTAGATTAAACTTTTCACCTGGACTTGCTACAATTCCCTGTTTGATTTACGTTAACAAATTCAAAAAAGGTACGGCTTAGAGGAAAAGAAATAAAAAAAATGTGAAATGTGGGTAAGTTAAATTTTTTTTTTCCTGTTTGACTATTTATTTTAATGTTTCTTTTTAATTTCTTTCTTTGATTTCTTCTTGTGTTTTTTATATGATCATTTTTTTATTAATCTTTACTTTTAATAAAAATAAAAAAAATAATTCTTGGGACTATAATTTATGCCGTAAAATTATATTGCAGTTAATTAAAACAAATTATTACATACAAAATTAATTTTATATATATATATATATATATATATATATATATATATAGTATATTATAATGAAACACAAAAATTATAATAATTCGAAACCTAATTGATCTACTGGGACGGACAATTGCTTAAAACACTCGGAGAGTGAAGTCACATCTAATAAAGCCTCATTCAAAATTTTTCCTAAACTGTGAGACTAAATTTATGAGCGAATAGTCGTTTTCCTTACGGTATAAAGTGGTAAAAAATATTCTGAAAAAACGATTGCAGTAACTCGAGACCTCGCTGACCTACTGGGACCGACAAACTCTATATTTTTGGTAAGGCCACACCTAATGTGGCCTTACCAAATAGGTTCCCTCAATTCTGAGTCTAGATATGAATGAACATTGGTTCTCCTTACATTAAAACGTGGTCAGTAAAATGCTGAAAATTGCAATAACTCGGTATCTAGTTGATCTACGGGACGTACAATGACTTAAAACACTCAGAGAATCAAGTCACACATAAGGAGGACTCACCAAAAACTTTTCCTGGCCGCGAGCTCAGCCCCCTATTTTATATATATATATATATATATATATATAAGAAACAGTTTAAATCTATCATTAATAAAGTAAAATAATGAAGTAAATACATATAAGCAATACATATTTCAGTTGAAAAAAAAAATTAATTTCGAATAATTAAAGCAGTAGAGATACGTTAAAAAAACTTACAAAAAATTGAAATTTATTATCTAGACGCAAATTTTTGTTATTAGTTACTATTATCAGTAGATTTATTTAAAACATTATTAAACACTGATAAGTAAATGTAAGCAAAAAAAAATTAAAAAAGATAAAAGTTTAACTTGATATTTTACTTTCTCCTAGATTTGGTGATTTTCTTTTAAATTTCGTTACATAATTAGATATAACATATTATTGCCATTAAGGTAATGTTGCACAATGTCACCCTTACTTTCTCTCTCTCTCTCTCTTTTTCGCCCTGTTGGTGCGCGCACGAGTGTGTGTAGTCTATTACGATCAGGCTTTGTAACATTGATAAGTAAAAGAAAGAAGTGCTTTTCAGAAATTTTATAAAAACAATTGTTTGAAAAGTTTTTTAAAAATAAAAGAATTAAAAAAAACGGTAGAAATATGTAGTAAATTTTAGTTTGTGAAATTTAATACAAATGTAAACAGTTTTTTTATTCAGTTGAAAGTAACACTAACTTGACTCGTTGAGTTTTGTATATAAATAAATTTCAAAAGTTACTTTATATTTAATCAGAGAATCAGCGTAATAATTATAAAAATAGTAATTCTAAAAACAAAATTATTCCTCCCATCATAAATCTAATGAAATTATCATAGATATTATTTATTACATAGAATATTTTCTATGTATATACGAGTATTTGGTCGATTATACCATTAGTTGTCTGTTATTAGAAATCAACGTGTGTTGAAGTTATATTAATTTTGACATACACACCTTTATGATGTTAATGCATCATTATTATTGGTTGTATATACTTCTGAAAGGGAAAGGAATTAGTCAATTACTTAGTAAAATTACGTAATTTTTAAAACATAAATTAACAAAATATGTCAGTGAGCAACTACTTCAATTCATGGTTGCGGGCAATGAATACAAAAGTAGTTTTACTTGCTTGTTATGCCTAAACAAACAAATAACATATTTAGTAATAATAATCTTAAAGTAAGAAAGGAACTGACTTACTGAAATCATTCATCATAATACTATGTATATGCTTAAAACATATAAAAACAGTGTTCTGTTCAGAAAAAAAATTTTTAGGTTGTAGTTATGAAAAATACTAAAGTATGAGTTATGAAAGAAAAATATAGTTTAATTTTTTTTCTTTTTTGGGGGCGAAAAACGCTTGCGCGTTATCATTGCCCGGAATTTTTTTTAATAAAAAATAAAAGAAAATAAAGCTAATCTAAAAGATAAATAAAACTTACAACTAATATCAGAGATGAATCTGATATTATTTTGTTATTCTCCGATAACAAAAAGATTAAAAAGAAAACTAAAAACCATAAAACATCTAACGTAAAAAATATACACGACAATATTAAATTTTTTGTATTAACCCAGTACTACGCAGAAATAGAAACATCCGGTTTAAAATGTCATTATCATTGTACAAGACACCACGGATGTTTCTGGGTAGATTAAATTCACGACGCAACGCCGCATAACGTATGCAATCTATGAGTATGTGGCGCACAGTCATGCGGCAGTTCCATCGTGCGTATAGGGATGCGTGTCCTCCTGACATCAGTTACTCGTATGTGACCCTCGTATGTCTTATCCGCAATCGACAGAGGACTACTTCCTCACGCCGAGTTTTTCTGCATGAGGAGTCCCATGGCAACACAGAATCTTTAATCTTCTGGAGTTTATTATCAACGGTGGCCGTCCAGTCACCTTGCCACGTTGCTCTTAATGATTATTTTACATAATTAATAAAATCAGAAATAGCAACTCGGGTGGTGAAATGAGGCTGATTACATGCTTCTTTGGCAGCGGAATCTGCATGTTCATTACCTGGAATCCCTACGCGGCTAGGGACCCATCAAAAACTTACTTCTGTGTTGCGATTATTCAACTCAGCGATTGGGTTGTAAATTTCAATGAAGAAAGAATGTTTGGAATAAAAGATGTTTAAGGCTTGGAGAGCCCTATACGAGTCACTGCAAATAAGAATATTTCTATATTTAGGGTTAATGATATTTAGAGCCTTATTTATAGCGTATAGTTCAACGCTAAACACACTCGTAATAACGGGTAGATCAACCATATAAGTTCTTTCATTGACAATAAACGCACAATCAACGGTATCAGTTTGTTTCGATCCATCAGTGTATATCACCGGGTCTGGGTTAATCTTGGGGAGAACACACGGAAATATTTTCTGGAAGACAGTGGGTAGTGTTGATTGTTTATTGTATGTCGTAAGGTCAAAAATAAAATTTATAACGTTAATTCTCCATGGAGTTTATAAGCACGAATACGATGGAAAGAATGACGGTGTGTCAACATTTATATGCTGCAACAGACGTCGGGTACGGACACCTATAGGTGCAGTACAACGTGGACGGTCCTCATACTTTTTTAAATTAGGATTTCTTAGGATTGAGTCGGGTGATTTGGCTGTCTATATAGTTTATTGATCACATATTTTACGAACAGGCAGATTAAAAAGAAAATTTATATGATATTAAAAATCCTTTTCTGTTTGTTATTAATTTTTTTAATTTATTTAACGGAAATGTGTAGAAATAATGGAAAATTAGACATAAAATATTTTTCGTCTGTCTTCTCGAATATGTTACTCAAGTGTAATTTGTGTATAATTTTTTATGGGCGTATAAATATTAAAAATCCACTTTTTTTACTATTTTTACTTCCTTGTACGAACTAAAGGAAATATTGTGATCGCGAAAAATTTTAGTTTCCAGATTTCATCGGAAATATAGATTTTGAATAGTTTCGGCGTGATGTATGTACGTACGTATGTATCTCGCATAACTCATATTTTGGACATAGGACTGTTGTAACATCTAGTTCTGCATTTCCCCCATTTGAGTGCAATCGAATCAAAAATGTCCAATAAAGCCCAAAATTAAAAAAAAATGGATTTTGGACTTTTCTTACCTGCAGTAATAAGCCCTCCCTCATTGAGAACTTTTCAACGATATGTCATAAGTGGTACTTATTTTCATTGGTTCCAGAGTTATAGCTAAATAAAATTGTAATTAATGAAATATTTCGATCTTATAAGGGGAATGCACATCGTTGAGAATTCGACTTCATCTCTTTTTATAATTTTTTTTTTTTTAACTTAAATATATTGATTTATTAATATTTATTAACCATCGATTGTAAAAAAAATTACAAAAATAATAATTAAATAATAATAAAAATAAAAAAAATCAGAAGTTAGTAATGAAATAAAAGTTTATGTACTTTTAAATATGTGTATATGTAATTTAATAGGCGTGCAAGAAAGTCATGTGTTGTCCACATCAGATTTTATCTTTTTTAATTTTTGTTGGTGGGTTTTCAAAAGGCACCAGTTTAAGATAAAGAATTTTTATTATTGGTTTATAGTTGTTTATACTTCTAAAATTAATTTTTGTATATTATTAAAGATATTTTCATAAACCATTTGAATGAATAATTTGTTGTATTTTTCAATTCCTTTCTCTTTTTTTTTCAACTCTTACCCTTAAGTACCATTTACATCCTAAATTCTTAGACCGCATATATATTTATATATATATATATATATATATATATATATATATATAGAGAGAGAGAGAGAGAGAGATAGAGAGAGCGAGAAAGAGAGAGAGAATGATTTACGACAAATGTAACAAATATTCAAGACATGTTCTACTGCTGAAAATAAAGAAGAAAACCAATAAAGAAGCGTCGGAAACGCTTCATTAGTGAGTGATGGTTGGCTAAATATTTCGCTTTGATTTATGATTGAAAATCTTTTGCTTCTAAAAAAATCCCGAAATCAATCCAGACATGTGGTTTCAACAGGATAGGATAACTAGTTATATAGATAAGCAATCAATAAATACAATTTTCTAATAAACGATTTTATCCAGGCTAGCTCATCTGTTTAAAAATATTCCTTAGTCCTCAAAATCAACGAATTTCACAAATTTGATTTATTATTTTATATTTTAAATATAAAATATTCAGCGACCCACCTCACTAAACACTGATAACTTTAAAGGAAAAATACATCAACTTATTTTACGAATATGTACATCATGTGATGAGAAACCTGAAACGCAATTTAAAGAATGTTTGAATCAGAACTAGTAGACATCATAAGATATACTGTGCAGAACTTAGAAAATTCTAAAGAACAGGTATTAATAAACTGTCAACATGTAAAAAACTAATTATTTTTAAATACATGATAAAAATGTTTTAAATCGTTTTTTACGACTTTTCGAAGTAAAGTATGGTATTAGTTTGTGTTACTCAGTGGAAGGGAGAGTAAAAATTAATTTTCTTACACTTTGAGATATGAGCAGTACGAAAATACAATTTCTTAAATTGTGGGTTTCTTATAGATTTATTTATACGCCTACATATAACATTTTGTTGCTCGAAAATCTTCCAAACTACTCGGTGAATTTTATTAAAATTTAGATATGCTGTAGTAGTGTAACTGAAAATGCACATATAAAAATTTTATTAAGATTGGTCGAGTCGGTCTTGAGTTACGCTGAATTTAAGGTTGAAAAGATTTGAGTGGGGCAAGTTAGAAGCACGGTTCGTGATGACGTTTCTTTATCTGCCTATCTATTGCTAACAATATTGTTCGGCGTATTCAGATAGCGTTACCTACTTTGAGGGTCATGATAAATTGGGTATGTGTTTTTTATTTAAGGGTATGTTGACTGTGTTGTGGTGTAATTTTTCTACGCGCTTATCCAGTGAGTGACCATGGTGACTGAGTTGAAACTTGGTGCTTGTATTTAGGGTCGAACATATGTAATGTGTTGTACTTCGAAAATCAGTGCTTTTCTGACTTTGAAGTAGAGAGGAAGTCGGAATTACTAACTTATTACTTCTTGATGCAATATATTAAAATTAATTTTTTATTATTATATATATTATTTATAATTTTATTTTATTTTCTTTACAAAATAAAATAACGAAAAGTCGTTCTTCTTGCGCAGTTTAGCGTAAGAGTTTATTTTTTATTGGTTCGTGATAATTTTTTCTACCATAACGAAAACTCATTTTATTGGATAGTCAGAGAAATAAAGTGTAATATTATAAGACTGTTATAATGCCTGAATAAATAAATAAAAACCATTAAAATACAATTAAATATAAGAAAAAATTATGTACTTTAAGACACATTTTAAATTTACCTATAATAATATAAATTAGAATGCAGACGTGTATATATATATTTATAAAATACATACTAAATCACACCGACAAGTTTTGAAACGAGACACTTGAATTTAATAAACATGTCTTGTAAAATAGTGATAATTTATTGCATATAATTTATATTTTCTCCAGTAATATGTAGGCTACTTGGGTACGTATATAATTACAGTATAATCAACAAAAATAAATCTACCCTCAAGTTATCTAATAATTGATGGATACAGCCTAATAGTATAAGTTTACGCTTGTATTATTAATATATACGTAAATTACATACATATTCTTAGATAAAAAATCCTTGTGTGAATACGTTAAAAATAATATGTACATTGACCAGAAGCATTATTCAGAAATTTTTTCATACAATTTATATAAACAGTATAGGTGAGTAAACTACTGTAATTTGACACCTGGTGGTGTTTTTATAATCTGATTAAATAATCAAAAAAATGATAAAATTACTAATTATAAATGTAATTTAAGCTTATCTAATCTTAATTTTATTTTTTAAATAATTATTATTAAAAAATAATAAATTTAAATATTATAATTTTGATGTTGGATATGAAAATTTTATTTCTTTTATTCTAATCTCACCTTCTGAAAAAATAAATAACGTATTTTTTCCTAATACCCAATAATTTTACAGATTTCGCTTAAAAGTATTTTATTCAGTGACGGCCCGTAGTTAAAATTAGTGGGGGTGCTGCGCCAAGAAATTTTTTCCTGGTCCTTTTCAAGGCCATGGTTAAAGTTTACTGTAAAATAAAAGAACCGAAAAAAAAATTAATCAAATAGAATAGCAAGAAATAGCATAATAATCTAATTCTACACTTTATCACATTCAAGAAAATGATACACGCATCATTCGATTTTACCGAATAAATAATAAAATGTCAATACAGATAATACTTTTTAGTATTATTAGATAATAACTTAATAAAATGTCCACTTAAAAACACTATAGTCCAATGGTGCTTAATTTAAATTTCTATGTATACAGAAACAAATATGTGATACGTTTTTACTAATTACCTTCTCTTTCGCCCTTCAATCGTGTTTTTGGACAGATTTGGCAATCAAAGAGCCCTTGCTTTCCGCCATCTTCTGATCACTACTAAAAAAACAACTAAACCACTTTCATATTCCTTCCACCTACTAAACTAGAAAAGGGAACGAACAAGGAACGTTCCATACACACGCGGAGTAAAAAAAAAAACTACCTTCCTTCAGAACGCCAGAGTCAGCACTGCGGAAGCGACAGTGCTCGCTCTCTCCCTCGCAGCCTCGCGTGCAGCTTCCTATGTGCGCATGCACCCAACAGCCAAACAACTCGCCCCCTGGAAGTGTGAAGCGTACAGTTTCATAGAAAGTTTTTTTATTCTTTTACATAAACTGGGGAATGGCTACAGATATTAAGATTAAGGATTATTTATATATTGTGCAAGTATTAAGAAATAATTAAAAAAAAGGAGCTCACTATATTAAATGTTATCGATAACATCAGGTGGAAATAGGGGATGCTGCAGTTCTACAGTGCCTATACGCGAACCACCACGGATTTCATTCTTCAGCAAATAATATAATTTTAAATTTACTATTAAAATTTTTAATTATCTCAAATATCCACAGAAAAGTTTGCTTTACTTCGACATATACCTCCATAAATTAATAATCGGTATATTACAAAATAAATATTAATGATAGTTTTTTTAACAATTCAGTATTACATTTTCTGTATATCATCTCGCTAGTTTTATTTAATATATATTTGTACATAAGTAAAATTAGTACAGGTAGTAGTAGGACGGTAATGAATTACATAACTTTCCCGGTTACACTGACCAAATTATACAATTCATTTTTCAACCCTATTTGTGTCTTCATAATAAATAACTTTTTTTTAAACAATAATCAAGGTGATTGCTTTTTCTTCGGATTTAAATACTAGATCGTGGATAACAGTGTTCCTTGGAGGTTGGGGTTTGATTAACTGCACGTCTCAGGAATGATCGGCCAGAGTCTATTCAAGACTATACTTTTACCGCTACATTTACAGTTATACTCCATTAGATGACTTTAATTTGTGTTCTGATTATTTAACACAATTAAAAAAAGTTTTTTTCACTTTGGGGGCTCCCATACTCAAGGAGATACATTCGAGTAAAATTAATTCATGAAAATTATCCGTAATTGGTTATAATAAATATATAAAAACAAAATTTTAAAAATTATTAAAAAAATACAAAGATCAGCCTACATTTTAAATAAATAACGTCTTAATTTACTAGGAAGGGTGAACATTTTTTGGCTAATTCTTTTTCCAAGAAATATTAATGAGTAGGAATTATCAAAAATTAAGATTTTTACATTTTAAATGCAATGAGTAATTTATAAGATTGCTTTTAAATTTTAAATAAATAAAAAATAATTTGTTTAGATTAAATTATTCTTATAATTGATCACTGGATTGGAATGAGAAAAACGTTTTATAGTGGTTTGAAGGACAATAGCTGTAATAAATAAAGATACAAAACCTTCGCATTAACTCCTTTTCCAAAGTAAGATATGGTTAAAAAAACAACAAAAGAAAAATATTCACACCTGAAAAACACGACTGCCGAAAAAAATAACTGCTCTTTTTTTTCTGTTCCATCGTGATTTTGTATTATACTAGCAAATACCTCATTTGAATTTTGAAAATCGGAAGATTGGTTGGGAAGATATAACAACATTTCTGAGAACCGTGATCTGTTAAATCAAGAGTGTTCCTCTCGAGTTAAAGAGGTAATTTTACATCTCGGTTAAAGGCTAATTTATGCGTGCATAAATTAGCCTTTAACTTACTAAGCCTTTAACCGCGTTTGAATATCAAACGATTATCTATAGAGATACTATGAGAGTACCCCATTGCACCTACCAAAACAGCGTCCCAGGGGCACCCTTTTGTTGATGGTGATGATTGGTCTAGGCTCGCACGAGGTGATTACACACCTCACCATTCTAGATTCATATGCTGTCCCCCACGGTAAGCCAATTATTATTAAAAAGAAATGTTTATTAAACACACATTTTTAAAATTTATTTAATATTATTTTATTTAATGTAAATTTAGTTCTAGTAATTTTTTATATTATTCATTCGAATCATTCAAATCAAACTCAACTCACGTGATTGAGGTTCACAGTTCACATTTCATTAGTTCAATTCATTAAAGTTTGTGTTTCAAACGACAAATCTCCACTACAACATATAATTTATATACACATATTTTTATAGCCTATGATACTCCTGGTAACGTAAAAGGATTCCAACGTGGCGTCATGCATCTAAATCGGTTCAGCCGTTGTATCAGATATATCAATTTTATACCGGTTCAGCCGTTTTATCGGCTCTACGAAGTAACAAGAAAGTCAGTCAATGGGATCTAGAGTTATAAAACTAAATTCAGGCCAACACATTCATACATACTAGGCCCAGCCAATGTACGAGCTTGTGACGTCACGAGCAGACTGTGTATTACTATTCGACTTAAAAACATCAAATCGAAGTATTACTTATTATCATATTGTACACGGTAATAACTATCATATTTATATTTAAAAATTATAAATAACACGTAATTAATTCTTTTATAACCTTTATTTGTACTATATTATTAATAATTAAAAAAACCGGTTCGGAGAACCAAAAAATGTTCAAAAAATGAACGATATTTTTATCTCAACTTTTAAAAGATTCTTAACAATTAGGGGGTATCTACTCTAGTCTTTTCTCCCAACTGTTCCAGTTTCCGTTGCGACAAAAATATCGTTCATAATTTATTCGAACATTTCTTAGTTCTCCGACCACGGATATTGAAAGTTCTACAATTCAGTACTTTAATTTATGATTAATACCAGAGAAAGAAATTATTGGAGATTCAGACATTATTCAACATTGCAATTGGGTTCGCAACAATACATATTATTATATAATTTTAATTTATTAGTATTTTTATCATCAAAGAGCAATTGCTATACAGACAGGTACATTTCATTAACTTTAATTTAATTGTGATGTAATAAGGAGGAAGTAATACACAAGTCTGAACATAAATTCCCGCTAAAACTCAGATGATTTAACCACGAGACTTCCAAATTTGTATGGCATGTAATAACAGTTCATCAACGATTTCGCGACAAAAATATGTTTTTCTTTTTGCCCTAAACGAAGATTGAGTTAAAATTGAGAAAACTTACACGGATTTATCTGCTTCGGATAATTCTATATACTTATATTACAACAGAGTATAATCCAAGAAAAACATTAAGATAAATTTATGCAAATTAATAAATTGTGCTAACGTCGGTGATGTTACATAACCTTTATTGCCGGAATATTTTTCCACATGATATATTGACTCAGTTTTTACAAATGAGATATTTAAAATAATTTATATCTAATTACAACTTACGGTCAGATTTTTTTCTGAAATAATCAGAAATACGGAAACAAAATGTTATTACTCAAAATGAATATTTTTCTTTTGATTTACATCGTGTATATTACAAAAATAAATACAGCATTTTAATTTGATGGTGAATAGGGTTCGTTAAGGATGTATCTATAAAACGTCTGCCGATTTCTAGAAACGGAATTACAACATGATCTGAGGTCAAATACCAAAATTTCCATTACTTCCAAGTTTACAAGCAATAAACAGAGGCAATAATTAGATAATATTTAGAATAATATTATAATTATTTATAGAACAGGTTCTAAAAGTTTGTTTGTTTGTGTGTGTCCGTCCCCTTTAGCTTAGCACCGGAATGTACCGATCACTAGCGGAATATCCCGATTCGTACATGTCTCGTTGTGGTCATGTGTACTTGTTATAGTACTTGTGTACTTGTGGTTATAGTACTTGTTATACTGTTATATATCAATAACATGCGAAATATATATATTAATATTTTTTATTTATTTATGTGATTGTTTTTCTTCATAATATAATGAACTATAACCAAAACGTAGGCACCGGAATGTACCCATCACTAGCGGAAAATTAGTATCAAATTATTAGCTGAATTTAGTATCAATTTCTAGAGTTAAATCTCTAATTTAACTTTCGTTAGATCAATTTTCATCATTAAAAAAAAATATTTTTACACAAGAGGTAAACAATTTTGGACACCTAATTAACCCATTCCGAGACGCTGCCCACCAGGACAACCCACCCGGAAGGCCTAGCTGCGGAGGGTGTGTCTACGGCACGCCTCTGCAGCTAGTACAGTTACTAAGATCCAGAACATGTGGTAGCTTAAGTTTTCTAACATCCTTACCGCTGTCTAGGATGTTTACGGTGAAGTGGTTTACACTAGTCATTTAGCCGAAATATTCATATTTCAAACTGAAAGTTGTACATTTTGTCGAATCGTAGAATCAAATATTTGTGGATTTCACTGTTTTCAGCAAACTACGGTGCCTCAGCTATACACACACTAGTGTGTTCTGAGACCGCTGTGTGATTTTAACATTCATCTTCCTTGCCGTGCCCCATAATGGGAGCCATATGGCCCATGTTGATTTCAAAACTGCCGAGTGTAAAAGTAGCTTATTAGACAAAGATAACTTAGAACTCCTGCCCAGTAACTAGTACAATTTCTTGATCATGTTAGCATTGCTTTCTGTTCTTCCTCATATGAACCTTACACGTGGAACAACGATCCAGATGATGGAATATATATATTAAATTGTGTTCACTACGGTGATATCCATAATCTTTACACAGTACCATTTTTCCGTACAATATATTGACTCAGATTTTACAAATGAAAACGTTTTTAAAAAATTATATCTTAAGGTCACATTTTTTCCTGAAATAATCAGAAAATATATGTGTAAAGTGTTATTATACAAAATGAACTGTTTTGCATCTAATTGTTCTGTAACTGCTGATCTGTTTTCATCTAATTACTTGCAGAAAAGTTAGGAAAAAGACAATTTACATCTTATCTATTAAATAAAATACAGTATTTTAACATGGTAATGATTAGTATTCATTAAGGATATAACTGTAAAACGGACTTCAGATACCTTGCACTTTCAGTATACGGGATTAAAGTTCCATAATGGTGAACCCGTTGGCAGTCCCTTATCCTTACTGAGAATGTCACACGGCTCGACATGCTTGAATAACCCTTCTACATATCCAGTCACCTGCTGATTAGATTTAATTCAGATTTAAAATTATTTAAGGCCATAATGAAGTTATCAACAACCAGAATAGCAACATTACTGGCAAAAGAAGTGACAGTGACTTCGTTTTCAACCGAAAGGTCGACAGTGAAGTTAAAGTATACGACAGATCTCAAAACTGAGCCTTGCGGAATCCCTGATTTAGTGTCGAAGAAGGCAGATAATTTTGGATTATATTTTACCTGGGAGATATTCTCATCCGTGTAACTACAAAGAAAAAGATAACATGTTTTAGGAAGATTCTTTTTCAACGTTTAAGCGCCAAAGCAGCCAGAACTTGTCAGAGATCTGTTAGATATCTAAGAAGGCTGCCGTTCAATATCTCTTCTCTTTTAAGCTCCTGCTGATGACCGGACTGGTGATCTGGAATAACGTAACTCTGCTCCAGAATAGACCACATCTTTAGAAGTTTTGCTTGTAATAGAATAAAAAAATTAAGAGATTTCAATTTTAAATTTTCAATATACATCTAATCATATGAAATGTAATTAAGTAGAGAAAATTAGTTTGAAATAATTGTAAAAATTAAAAATAATTTATATGTAAGAAAACAATCTACAAAATAGCTTCGTAACTATGGTAATGAATAGAAGTTATAAAACATAAATAATAGCACAAAAAGGAAAGTGTTAAAGAAATAACTACTATTTTTTAGTATTCATGAACAAGTTAAGAAATCGTGTGGAAATGTTTTTAAGTGGAATATCAGTAAAGGTAAGAAAATTAAGGATTTTTATTAAGCTATTTTAAAACGGACACTAATTACGTACAGAAAAGATAGGAAAAAAGATAATTGTAATGAATTAAAGAACTGTTTTATTCAGTTCAATATTAAGTATAAATTAAAATACGGGCAGTAGAAACAAGAGGCTTTTAAAATAATTATTAAAGAAATTAGTTATTTAAACTTTTTTTTTTAAATTATAAGGATTTAAGATAAGTTGAAAAAGAGGTATTTGTGATATTTGTTTAAACAGAGTCACGGTTTAATTTATCCATATTAAATTCTTTGAAACCAAGAAATGTAAAAGACAAACTTGTAATTCACCAGGATCTTGGAATAAATTAGACAACTGTAATGGTAGGTAGATAAACTTTTTTACTAAATATTGGAAAATAGACTTATTCTTATAAGAAATAAAGGAATGTAGGAGAGAGTGAGAGAGAGAGAGTGAAAGAGAATGAACACAATTGAAAATTTGATAAAAAAATTAAAAACTGAACTTCACAAATTTTACCTCCTTCCCCTTTTCCCTTTCCAACTTCTCCCTTCTCCCTTACCCTCTCCAGCCCCTCTCCAAGTTTCCGTCGTTTTACCCTTTTCCGTTTTCCCCTTTTCTCTTTCCACTTTTTCCTCTTTTCCCCGTTTTCCATTTCCCCCCTTTTTTCCCTTGCGCGTAAATCGGTCCATTAGTTTATAGAATAAAAAAATTTGTTTGTATATTTGTTTGTTTGTTTCGTAAATATCTCGATACCGGCCTCACCTAGCGGGTATAGTTTTTGTAAAAATATTTCTTTTCACGTAACTAATATTCATATATGAACCAACTCGGTCCATAAATATAATTTTTCTAAATATTTCAATCCTAGCGCTATCTAGCGGGTTCATTTTTTGCAGAGATAATTCTTTCCATGTAAGTAACATGTATTCTGAATATGAGGCAAATCGGACCATAAATACATTTTTTCGAAATATCTCGACGCCAACGCCACCTAGCGGGTCCAAACTAATTTAGAAACCTTCCCTGGCATGCGTCCAACCATTCTCTAAGTTTCATCGCTATCGGATGAACGGTGTAGGAAGGCATAAGAGACATACAGACAGACAAACATTCATTTTTGTACATATAGATAATAAATACGAACTGAATTAAAATATCAAAATAAGTTAAATAAAACCAAATAAATAAAATCAACTAATAAGTACCAAATATCAAATGAAATTCGTAGATAAAAATAAAAAAAATATTTATTTAAATTTTCTTTTTAAAAGTTTTAAACTGTTAAATATTTCTTATGGGTGTAAGACCAATTAATTAACAGAAGTTATAAAGATACTTATAGAATTATATTCTCTAACATTATTAATACGTGAGAAATAGTAGGGAATGTATAGAAGAGTTTTGGACATTCATTTCTACTTTCCCATAATACCTACGTGTTCCATTGGCTGTGACATAAAGAAAACGTCATAAGGAACTTATTAGACTGGAGTTAACTTTTGACTAAATAGCAATTTTATTCGTAGCTTTTTCCAACCACTAACGTGGTAACGTCAGAATGAGGCGGAATATATAATAGAAGTTACATAATTTCGCATAAAGAATAAATATGGTAAAAAAAATCTGTTGGTATACGTTACACAGAATACGTATGATTGCATAAAGTAATAGCGTAGTACTGAAATATTACTGGCTATTAAAAACATACATATACAATGTTATCTACCCATAGAAATGCGCGCGCATATTATTTACTTAGTAAAGGATAATATTTATATTCATTCTTATATATATTAGTACTAATATTAAATGCAGTAAAAATGATGATATACTGTAATACGTAATAATAAAATGGGAAAATTACATTTTACAATTTTAATAATACTGTTTAACTTAAAAACATTTTCTATGAATCATTCTAAAAATACTCGTTCATAATATTATCATAAATGCATATACTGTATTATAATGTGCATGTATTAGTCATAAAAAACAATCACTTATTGTTAGTATATAATATTATTGTGAATAAATTTCATTATTAAAATAAACACATAATACATACAACAATAATAATATTACAGCGAACAATTATATTAAATCTTAATATATAATTTAAAATCAATTATTTTGAGTAAAATCTTATGTTAAAAATGAAAAATAATGATAAAATAATTGTTTATTTAACGTAAAATTACTGTAATTTTATTTTTACTTTAAATATATTTAACTAAACCTTTCAAGTTGTTCTATTCCAGGCCGTACAATCAACTAGCTCCTCAACTATTCAGTTTATCTAGGATGGTAGGATAAGTTGGAAGGTACTCAGAAAAAAAAAATTAGTAAATATTTTTTATTTAAAGAATTATATATTTTAATATTAGAAAAATACCTGAAAATTTTCAAAAAAATACCGAAATTCCATTCAACTCATTAATTATTTATATATTAGTTAAAACAGAATTAATTTTGTGTACAATTATATATAACTATCCCAAAATTAATAACGCCATGATGAATTAGTTAATTCATCATTAGTTTTAAAAAATACTTTAATTTATGTACTCTTACATAGATATATATAAAAAAATATGTCCTGATTCATCAACGGCCCATCAAAAACTACTCAAGATATATTGATAAAAATTTCTATATGCAGAACGCGTCAAAATTATGGAAACACCTCGACAATTTGAAAACCGTTCCAGATAGAACACTCTTAACTTTTAGAATAAGATATCGGTCAACTATTTTAAATTTTGACGAGGAATAGAATTTCAATCCCTTCTTAGGGGTTGCCATTTCTGTGAAGGGGTTTTTCCTTAGGGGTTTTTTCTCTCTTGGTATTTTCTTTTTCAGGTTTCTATAAGTCTGAGTACTTAAAAATAACAATTAAGTTAAAGTACTATTTCTCTCAACCATGATGGTAATGAACAATGTGGGGTTCAGGTGGCGATGCCCTCTGGCTAGACGGTCGGGAGAGCGAAGTGAGCCCCGACCGGTTAGTGTATATATTCTTATACATTATACTGGTATATACTGAATTAATAATTTATATAACTCTTTACTACTGTTTAATAAAAATCGCGATCAAATAACTAGAGGAGAAAATATCACTACTTTTTTAAAACGCCTGCTCTCACCAAAATAAGGCCTGTGAAACAACCTCAGGCTAATGAAAAACGTCCATAATTTAATAACTGTTGATTACATGTTTTAGAGAATAATTTTTTCAGATTTATATATCACAAAATATTCTGCTAGTACACGCTCGAACACACGCGCGCGCACATACACTCAAATTTATCTATAATTTATCTAAATTTTAATAACATATTAAACCTCATTTTTACAATACTTTGTATTCCAACAAATTATTAAAATATCAATCTTTAATAAATGGTTTCACAATATTTAGCCTTAAAAAATCAAATCGCCAACAAATTAAATTGCATAAAGACGAAGTGTTTAACGTAGAATATTTTTTATTATTGGAGTAAGATGAAAAAAGCAGGCAACAAAGTTGTAATACTTTTTTAAAAAAAAATTATTTAAAAACTTTGATCGGCTCCCTCCAACATTGCCTCCAAAGTATTTTTTGGGGTCACTTGCACTACTATTATGCTTAGGAAATTTTAAATAAATTATCGGAAGGGAGGAAATTTACGGTGATACGTTTTTTAATATAATTATGCACACATTTACTTAACTTATATTATAAAGTGCAGTTATGTTCACAAAATCTTGAAAAAAATTTCCCCAAAAAACTAACTACCCAACCCCCTGATCATAATGGCCTCATAATTTTATAAACAATTTCCCCCATATGCACGAGTGTTTTTAAAAAACTTTCATCAAAATCGGTTCATCCAGTCAAAAGTTATTTAACTTCAAACATGCCAAAACATATACGTAAGAAAATTAGTCCCCATATTTTTTTATTATTTTTGTATTTTATAGTTCCCATGCCGGAAAGAGCCAAAAACACCCAAACCCAATTTTTTTGACACCATACTTTCCTTTGCAGCATCGTTATAGATCTGTGATGCCAGAAAGAAAAAAAATTCGAAGTTTTTTAAATTTTAACCATTATTATTTCGTTGCTATGTAACATAAATTTTTGTATAGTAGATATGAGTAGTGTAAAAATTGTGAAAGTGTTATGAAATGTTATTAAAGAAAGAAAAACAGAGTCTAGTTTGAATGGCTAAAAAATGTACTGAAGTTCAAAAAATTATTAATACGTTTATTACTCAAAGATAATAATACACACAGTGTTTCTGCAGGTTCTTGTGTTTTGTTGTTGTCGGTGTATGTATTTGACGTGCTGTATGTCTTGCTTCCAGTAGTGTTGTTTGTGTGATGTGTGACACTGTTGCATTGTTATGACTGTGTATGTCGGCGATTCCTCCTTCTGATGAAATGTTTTTATAAGCAGTCCCAGGAAGAGGGAAGCCAGGGATGGAGGTTTAGTCGGTAGTGCGCAGGTATACATACGCCCCTGGTTATACTGGCGGAACCTGTTAGCGAGCCCGACACTGCTTATGCGACCGTAAATGGTGTTCCTCCAGCTCTTTAAAAAAAGGAATTCTATTAGTTATTCCAAACATTACATAAATTTTTTGACTTAATAAAATTATTTAAAATATGGAAAGGGAAAAATATTGATGGAGTTCAGATAAAATCACCAATTTTTTTATCTTTTATTAATAATTGTAAAAGAACGTATGTACGTTTGAGTAAAGACATTTTGTTATTAAAACAAATTTGCAATAAATTTTCTTCAAGCTATGAAAAAAATTAGTAACGTTTATTTAAAAAAAAGAGAATCTTCCAATAAACGCAAATAGAGAGATTATATAATACAAGAAATTTGTTGTGCTATTTTTGCGTGTGTGCATTAACATGAATACACTTAATTTCACGAGTAATGATAAATACAACATAACTATGATGACATATGCATGATTTACTGGGTATAAGCTGTGTAAAATCCGTATAATTGCATGCATTTTAAAGTAATAAGCTTTTATAATAAATAGTTAAAGTATTAATCATATATTATTTTTCTAAAAGATTAAAACTTACAATTTTTTATTACTAATAATAAAAAAACTACATATTTATTTTTAACAAAAAAAAAAGAAAAAGTTATGCGGACATGGTTAATACTAAAAAACATGAATGCAATATCTTTGTAATGTATTTATTAAAAAACTGTATTCGTTTTTTTTTTTATTTATTAATTATCATATTTTATTAATTAATTAATTAGATGTCGAAAATATCTTTAAGCAATTGGACAGGGTCTTCTAAACGATAAAAAAAATTACATTTAACGATATCATCCTCATCTTCTCTCATGAGTCGTAGAGTTACACACACACATATGATATTTGAATCACTTATTACCAATAATGAATGTTTGCCCGCACACGTGTACATATAAACGACTTTACATACGACTTATTCATACAAGTTTTTAAAATACCTCACAATAAGGGCTGTTTATATGATTGTTTATTGATCGTTTGTAGAGGTTATATAAATTTCAATACTATCGGAAGAATGACACAGCAGTTATAAGAATTCGATGTATTATGACTGACTGCCTAACTGACTATTCATGAACAAGTTGTAAACAATACGTTGTCTGAATAAATAAAACAGCGTGAGAAAACATTTTTTTGAAACAACAACTTACATTAGATGCGCTTAATTAATTTTATTTCACTTCATTCTATAATATGTATGAAAATACCCTGTTTAAATGTATTTGATTTGTGTAAAAATAATCACAAATATTACTAATATAATATAATAGAAAATTTATTGTTCTATAATTCGTTTATATTATGTTACACATTTAAGATTGTTTATCATACATTAATATCGAATGATTCGGACACATACAAATCAATAAAATGCTTCTAAACTTTTATAAATTAATTCCAAAATATCGGGAACCAATATTTCCCATTCTTTCTTCACGTTAAAATAAAAATAACCACACAACCTCCACCCACCTTATGTGACTCTCCGTGAAGGAAATGTATTGCACCCTCTGGTGGACTGTAGAGGAATTGCGTCAGGAGAAAGATGTAACAATTTTGAATTCGCAAATAACACCCTAGTAAAATCTTATATCGGGACGCAATTCAAACTCTTGTGAAAATTTATTGTTCTATAATTCGTTTATATTATGTTACACATTTAAGATTGTTTATCATACATTAATATCGAATGATTCGGACACATGCATCAATAAAATGCTTCTAAACTTTTATAAATTAATTCCAAAATATCGGGAACCAATATTTCCCATTCCTTCTTCACGTTAAAATAAAAATAACCACACAACCTCCACCCACCTTATGTGACTCTCCGTGAAGGAAATGTATTGCACCCTCTGGTGGACTGTAGAGGAATTGCGTCAGGAGAAAGATGTAACAATTTTGGATTCGCAAATATCACCCTAGTAAAATCTTATATCGGGACGCAATTCAAACTCTTGTGAAAATTTATTGTTCTATAATTCGTTTATATTATGTTACACATTTAAGATTGTTTATCATACATTAATATCGAATGATTCGGACACATACATCAATAAAATGCTTCTAAACTTTTATAAATTAATTCCAAAATATCGGGAACCAATATTTCCCATTCCTTCTTCACGTTAAAATAAAAATAACCACACAACCTCCACCCACCTTATGTGACTCTCCGTGAAGGAAATGTATTGCACCCTCTGGTGGACTGTAGAGGAATTGCGTCAGGAGAAAGATGTAACAATTTTGGATTCGCAAATAACACCCTAGTAAAATCTTATATCGGGACGCAATTCAAACTCTTGTCACCTTAAAAACTACATAAAGCATAGTATAAAACCGCCAATTTTTTTTGTAAAGGTCCAGGGTAAGCAGCAAGGGTATTTGTCCAGACAATACGTTAAGGGTACGAACAGGGATACCGACCGAAAAAAAGGACGCAAGGGAGATCAGAAGATAAAGATTTTTTGGTATCTTAGACTATGATTTAGCCAATGAATCAACTAATAAGGTGAAGCCTGTAGGATCTTGTTAAGATGCTCTAAGAAATTACACTAAAATAATCGTCCCTATATTAACAACACAGGTAGACGTTTACAATTCTGGTCGGGAATGTGAGAGCATTATTATTTTTCAATAGCATTTCTTTAATTACATCAATCATTAATTATGTCAGTTACGATATACAATCGGCGATTCATCTTTTTATAAAAATACTATTCGCTTTGTTCAAATTCGTTAAATTCTAGCTGAAGTGTACAAAGATGTGACAGCAAGAAAGGACAAATTTTCCCAAAGAAGTAAGATCTTGGCACATACTTGACATTCAGAGACAACCAACCGATTGATTTAATTTGAGACAAAACCATCAATGCAGAAACGTATAGAGAAACCTGAAAATAGTTACGACGGGCTATAAAGAACTGGTCAATAAGGGATTTTATCTACTCCAAGGTAACATGCATCCCTTATATTACTTAATTTTGAAGTGAGGTATTGGACTGTCGTCCGTACAATCTGAAATTGGTACAGTCGAATTTTCTCATCTTTCCTGAAATTAAAGGAACTGTAAAATATTAAGGAAATTTGAGTAAAAATTAATTTAAAATTAATTTTTATCAGCTTATCGATTCGTTTTGTTTTTTAAATGACCTTTAAATAAACTATTATTGCATAATAGATCTTTAAAATAATGGGTCAGCCAATAATTTGATAAAAATTTGTATCCCAAAAACCAATTGTTTTACCTTTCATGTTCCTTTAATGGACGGAAAGAGCCAGTTATCAAAATTCAGAAAAGAAGTGAGATTGTAATATACCAAGATTCTGTTTCAAAATAAATTTCACATTTTGCATTCTTAATAGAATGCAATAGAACGCACTTTTTCAGTATTTAGCTGATGTAAATTACTTGAAAACGTTTATTGCTTAAAAATTAATTTTTAAAAATGTTTTTTACAATTTCTTTATTTCGGAGAATACTAAATCTCTACAATTCCACTCAAGTACTTTTATATCATGAAAAAGATCGACGAAAAAGATTGATTGAAAAAAAAGACTGATGAAAAAGATTGCGTTGGGTTATTTTTTAATCTAAAGAACTTATAGAACATTTTAGATCTTTTTTTTTTGTTTCACTTACCATTTTAAGAATCTTTAAATTTATGGGTCAGCCAATAATTTGAATAATAAAAATTTGTATCCCAAAAGCCAATTATTTTACCTTTAATGGACGGGAAGAGCCAGTTATCAAAACCCAGAAAGGAAGTTAGATTGTAATATACTAAAATTCTGTTACAAAAAAATTTCCACATTTTGCATTCTTCTCTCAATTCGCTTTTAATAGAACGCACTTTTTCAGTATTTAGCTGATGCAAATTACTTGTAAACGTTTATTACTTAAAAGTTTTTTAAAATGATTGCGTTGGGTTATTTTTTTAATCTAAATAATTAATAGAACTTTTCTTTTTTTATTTCACTTACCGTTTGAGCATACCAGACGAAAGTTCGATTCGTAACGAAATCAAAAACTTGAACTATAGCTTCTTCGTTATGAAACAACACAAAATAAAAGACAAAATGAATGAACCAGTCCAATGCGGTGATCAAGTGGAAGTAGCCAATTCATCAAATTATTATTTAAAAAGTCATTAACATTCTTCGTTCTCTAACTGATTAATTTGATATACGAGTATTACAACTACCAACTGTTAGCGGTTTGCTTCTATGTTAGCCAATCTACTACTACTACTGCTGCTGCTATCCGACCGGTGCAAAGTGCACAAGGTATCTACAGGGCTAAACTTTTGTTTCTAAATAAATCTAATATTCTTACATCTATAAGATAGATGACATTACAATTTTAACCTCATATAAATCTTATTTTACTTTTCTTGTGTTGTTTAAGTTATGTTATTATGTTACTACGGAAACCATTTCTAACCTGTTATTATTATTATTACAAAGTTAATAATATATTATTACATAACACATGCGCGCGCGCGCGCGCACACACACACACAAATAAGAAGACATTGGTGTTGTTTTATTAATACATAATCCTCGTAACTCAAATTTTCTCAATTTTATTAGTTGTCATTTTTAAATATCCCTTCTTTTAAATTCCTTATTCATTTAAAATGGAAGATTTTTTCATACATTTACTATTAACAAAAATGAATGAAAAAAGAATTACTTTCTAAACAGAATTACATTTATATTCAAATTGACATCTAACGTATGGCAAATAAATATATTACATTCTGGTACTGATATAACACGTAACATTAAGGTGCCAAATTTTTATATTTATTCTTGACTAATATAAATGCTACAATACATTAATTTAAATAGATTTAATGTTATTTTGATTTATGAAGGCTTTTGTTGCAATTTCAATTTTAAAAAATAAATTAGGTTTTTTTTTATTAATAATTTAAAAAATATATATATTTATATATTTCTTAATTTATAATTACTTCCAATAGAAATATCATTTGATTTTAGTAGGCTACCAAATATAATAATTCATGTCATCTATAAATATATATATATATATATATATTACATAAAAAAAATTAATAAATATTTTTAATTATTTAAAAAAATAAGTAATTATAATATTAATAATAATAATAATAATAATATATATTAAATTAAGTTGTATGCTAATAAATCTGTTGAAAAATTATTCTGTCAACAACAATTTTAAGTTAACAGACATATTTGTTTCAGAAAAATTAACTGATAAAGTTTGATATGTTATAACATGAAAATAAAAATGGTGTCATGGAACTTAATATAAAAAATAACTTTAAATTACAAATTAATTTTTTGTATTAATAAATTAATTTATACTATTTTAGGTATGTGTATATAACATTATCTTTAAAATTTATTTCTTTTTTAGAAATTCAGTGAATTTCATTTAATAAAGTATTTATCTATATATAGGTTATAACTAATTAAATTTCTCACCTGCACTCTATTTTCATGAATAAATTACTTGACATGGCGCTATCTGGTTAAATTTATTTAGATAAATTTCTTTTATAAGTGTACGTACAACATAATGTTAATTTATATACAATAAGTAAACATTACAATTATCAAACCAAATAAGTATTATTTATGAATCATATTTATTAAAGAATATATCAGCTATAAAGTAGTAAAATTTCTAGTTTTTTGCATGGAAAATATACTTGCATAATAAATTAAATTAAAATATAATATATTAATTTATTACCAAAAGGATATCTCCATTCAAAAATGAAATGTTCTACTTTTTTCAGTTTATAAATTCAATAATTATTGCGTAACTGTTACCCGAATATAAAAACTGTAAATTAAAATGCTTTTAGTAACTGATATATTTCTTCCTCACGGAACGCCATTTCGAAGGAAGTTGCCAATTACCGTGGCGATAAAAATCCATAGAAACTGTTGCTCAGAACAAGTGAAAAAGAACAAGATGACTCAAACCACCCTCTCAGATTATTTAGCCACGTTATTCTTCTTTTTCCACGGCCTTTCCATCTATAGATCTTTCATTGTATTTTAACTTTTCATATAACAAAACAACATTAACAAGATATGTTAACTTCCTGCTCTTAACTGTTCGCAAAAAAAAAAGATTTTGCTCACTTCCCCATTCTTCTCAAAATTTCTATGTTTGCAACCAGATCCAAAAATAATCTTTCATATTCATGGAGATCTAAAAAAGGTAGACTTTCATGTCTTAAGTAGAAACATAAGTAGAAACACGTATATCATTATTAAAAAAATTAAAAAGAAATAGAACAAGTTTTCTCAATGTTTAAGAATATATTACGATTTTTTTTTTTAAATTGTAGGTTTTTAAAACTGTTTTTGGCACTTGCACGAATTATTATCTACTTATTTTTATTTTTTTTTTTTTTTACAATAACATTAATTTATTATTTTCTAAAAATTTTAATTTAGATCTTCTACTGACAAAATAACGAAACAGGTAAAATATTTCTTAATTATTAAAATAAGTAAACAAATAACATATTTATTAATCTATGATATAAGCTGTGTGTTAAATATAACAAAAAATTCAAAATTTTAGATTATAAAACGATATTTAAAGCTATCAAAAATTTATTAAAGCAGTCTTCCACCCTTCCGATATCTAGTCGAATTATGTTTTGTCTTTTATTAAAAAAATTACTTTCTTTTTATTTTCCTAGTTAGTCTCTTTTTATATAATGAAATGTAGTAGAAATAATAAAGAAGGACCACTGAATGTGAAAATAGGAGGAGAAAAGATTATGGAGGTAGAAGAATTTTGTTATTTGGAAAGAAGAATGACTAAAAATGGACGAAGCAGGAGCGATATAAGATGCTGAATAGCACAGGCAAAACGAGTCTTCAGTCAGAAATATAATTTGTTTACATCAAAAATTAATTTAAATATCAGGAAAAGATTATTGAAAGTATATGTTTGGAGCGTCGCTTTATATGTGAAACTTAGACAATCCGAGTACCTGAGAAGAAAAGAGAATGTTAAAAATCAGACGGGTGGATAAAGTGACAAACTGAAAAGGTGTTGTGGCAAATAGATGAAGAAAGAAGCATTTGGAAAAATATAGCTAAAAGAAGAGAAAGACTTATAGGCCACATATTAAGACATCCTGGAATAGTCGCTTTAATATTGGAGGGACAGGTAGAAGGAAAAAATTGGGTAGGCAGGCCACGTTTGGAATATGTAGAACAAATTGTTAGGAATGTAGGATGGTCGGGGTATACCGAAATGAAATGACTAGCACTAGATAGGGAATCTTGGAGAGCTGCATCAAATCAGTCAAATGACTGAAGACAAAAAAAGGGCCTCCGGAACCAGCGTAAGATATTACTTCTGAGGATGAATGAGGATTGAGGATGAGATGTATAAATGTAAATGAAGTGGTCTTATACAGTCTCAGTCGACCATTCCTGTGAAGTGTGGTTAATTGAAACTCAAACACTAAAGAACACCGGTATCCACGACCTAGCATTCTAATCCGTATAAAAGAAACTGACCGTACTAGGATTTGAACCTTAAATCTGTAAACTTCAGAATCAGCTGATTTGCAAGTTCACCACTAGACCAACATGATGTTTTTTTTTTTAAATTACTGAGATAAATTAAGTTTACACAGAATTAAAAAAAAAAAAAATATTTTTTTGGCTGTTCTCCGTTAGCCTTTCCTCATTTATTTTGTATGTATTTCTGGCAGAAAGTTGTTCTGAAATTTCGGGAAAAACAATTTTAAAGAGTTTTTAGTTTGTTACTTTCTCTTTAATAAAAATTCTGATGTGTACATCACATGACCCTCATACGCCTATTAAACTACATATATACATTTTTTTTGGAATTATTAATTTTATTTTTTTTTTTTTACATTCAGAGGTTAATAATTAATAATAAATAAATATATTTAAATTAAAAAAAAAAAAAGTTGAAAGTGATTTAAAATACAAAAAATGTTAAAAGTCGAATTCTTTGGATCTTAGAAGGTACATCGGACGAATCCGACTTTATATACATATATTCTAATTAATTTTTTTTTTTTTAATTTAAATATATTTATTTATTAATAATTATTAACGTATGTGTAAAAAAAAATTATAATAAAATAATAATTAAAAAATAATGAAAAAATATCAGAAGTTATTAATAAAATAAAATTTTATGTTCTTTTCATTTAAAAAAAAAAGTTTATATGTAATTTAAGAGGCATACAAGGAAGTCATGTACTCTCAACATTAGATTTTTATTTTGAATTAGGCCCAAAAACGATTGATTCGTACAAACGATTTATACTAATTCGCTAAATTTATGAACGTTTTTAGTTACAATTGACAAAATAATTTAACAAAATCATGAGTAATGAAATATAAACCATGTAACATTTTCGCGGCGTCTTTTTTTCTAATACATATAAAAAATGTGAAAATAAATAAAATGTATAAAATAAATATGCGAGAAATTTAACAATTACGTATGAAAAAAATATTTATTATGTAGGCCAAAAAAGTCCAATATCATTTAGAATTGCTTGAAACATATAACTATGGTATCTGAAAGTTTATCTTAAAATTACACATGACAGGAATAAGCATCAACCCGCCGGTTTGATCTGGTGGTGAACGCGTCTTCATAAATAAACTGATTTCGAAGTCAAGAGTTCCAGCGTTCAAGTCCTAGTAAAGGTAGCTAATTTTATAAGGATTTGAATACTAGGTCGTTGATACCAGTGTTCTTTGGTGGTGGCTGGATTTCAATTAACCACACATCTCAGAAATGGTCGATCTGAGACTATACAAGACTACATTTCGCTTAAACTCATACATATCACCCTCATTCATCCTTTAAAGTAATACCTGACGGTGATTCCCTGAGGCTAAACTGGAAAAAGGAAGGAATAAGCATGAACTTGAGATATAAATTTCGTTAATACAGCCTTTATAAATCATGTGGTAATAACGTTCGACAGACCGGGCGAGGGAAGGATAACAGTGGACAATTTTTTTAAAAATTTTATTATTGACTCGTTTAAAAAAAAAAAAAATATCGTAAAGATTCTTAATAATAATTTTCGAGTTCTGTTTTACGAATATTATTCTTTTATAAGATAAGATATAAAGAAAATACGCAAGAAATGAGTTTAAAATATTTTATTTTTATCAATAACATAGTTAGAGGCAATAACCTCTCTGCAACTCATATGAAAATCCAGCCACACAATTATTTGGCAACACTCTTTTTTCCAGACATTCATACATATAGATGTTTTACTTCTATATATTATTCGAAATTGTCAGTTTCACATTAAATAAAGAATATTACAAAATAAATTGACAGATATTTCTTGTCAATTTAGATCTAATTTTAATCGGCATGCCTTACTACATGTATGGAGATTTCTTCTAAAGATAAGATCGTGAACCGTAGAATAGAAATAATAAACGTAATAAAAATAAAAATATATATATATATAAAGAAAAAAGAGTAAGAAGAAGAAGAAGAGTAAAAACAACGGCGGTCAACTACAAATATCTTTATATATAGTTTATGTCACTATTTTATATGTTAATATCTGTCTCTTATTCAACTCCATTAAATACTTATTTTATGATACTATTTAATTCCACCCTCTATTTAACGTCAACATTAAAATATACTTAAATAAGATAGTTAACATATCTATGGTTATTTTGCATTTTTATTATATATATTTATCAATAAATTATTTCATAAATGAATAGATAACAAGCACTTATTTATGTATGTTAATGTATATTAAATATATTAATAGATAGAATTATCAAATATATCGATTTTTTATTACGTATACAGTCATATTTTAATACAGACTTATTTTAAAAGCAGTTAACAAAAGTAAAACGATATAAAATCTAATCCTTTTAAATACCTATATTTCTTTATTATATAAATGTTAATTTATATTTTCTGATAGTTATATAATGAATTAGAATATATACAGCGATGTTAATAAAGAATTGTTAACATCTATCTATAGGTTGATTTTTTTTTTGTTACAGTACTTTTTTTTCACTGGTTGATTTAATTTTATTTTATCTCACAATAATCTAAATTTTAATTAAAATTGTTATAATTTTATTTTCATAAATGTAGGCAAATACTTTATAAAATAATAAAATAGGCTGTTCTTAATCGTACCGGACCTCAACTGGGTGAATATCAGGGTGGATTTAGAAAAAAATAGATCTTGTACAGAGTAAATCTTTAATCTCAGAATATTATGGGATTTTGTAAACGTCAAAATTGAACAAATGTTATAATATTTATTGACTTTCAAAATGCGTTACGATTCGGCAGATAAATATAATTTTTTTCGACATTTACAGAATTAGGTTTAATCAAAACAACATTAACGAACTTTTCCCTTCGAAACCAACGTAAGACAAAGAGATGGACATTCTCCACTACTTTTAAACTGCCTTGTAAAGGTAGTTAGAGAATGGAAAAAAATGTGGATAAAATTAGAAGTGGAAACTAAAGATTAATTGTTTTTCTTTCGCTGATGAAAGAAGCTGAAAAAATTAAAGAAAAACACCAAAACAAGCTGCAAAAATTTGATTAAAAACCACATTTGAGAAAACGAAAATTTTGCTTAGTATAAATAATAAAAAATAGATAAAGTGGATAATTTCAAATATCTCGAAGAATGAATCAGTTGGAATTCTTTGGATATAAAAAAGCGTTAACAGAGCTAATAAAATGGAATCAACTTTCCAGTTAACGAAAACACATATTATCAAGACCCCATAAAGCACTCTACACGGCAGAAACCCTAAGGCAGAGCAACAAAGATCTACTAGAAAAACTACAAAAAAAGAAACGAAAATTATAAAAAAAATTTTAGGGCCTAAATTTCAAAATAATCATGTAAATTAATTCCAAATAACAAATTTTATATTACAATTGAAAAACTGTCGGACATGATAAGGAAAAGACGAGTTGCATTTTACTCCCATTTATTCAGTCTACTAAATGATTGACAAAACAAATTTTTGATTTGTTCCAAGTCAAAAAAACTAAAGGCAAATGGTTCACACAAGTCTAAGAAGATCTAAAGAGTGAAGATAAATAAATTATAAGAGAATGAGACATTTTAAAGAGAATATTAAAAGATGAAAATAAAGGGTTCCAAGAAGCTCCGAAACGCAAAAACAACAGAGCTGAACTTTCTGAAAAACGTAAGAAAGAGATATCAGAAAGAAGAAATACTGGTCAGATAGAAAAACAGAAAAAAAGCAACCGCAATAAATTATTTAATGTGTTCCTAGGTGAACTATTCGGTGAAAAAAAATCCTTTTCGGCACGCCAGAAGGAGAAGGTAGATTTCACCAGAGCTAAGTAGGGAATAAAGAAAATTTCTACCTTAAATTTACTCAATACGACAATGGTTGCATGTGAAAAAAGTTTCACATGTATAGCATACGACAAGCCCCACCTTCTTAAAATTTCATCAACATTTTGGTCCTCCCTTGCCGAAAGGGTTGCTCATATCAAAAATTGTATCAGAAAAAATTTTTAGGTTATGTCAAGAGGACTAATGCCCACTTTAAACCGATTGGATAGCTTATTAAGAAAGGTATGATTCCTTTTTGTCTTCGAAACCCCATTTTTTCTACCCCGTGAGCCAATGG
The DNA here is from genome assembly GCF_047948215.1 of Lycorma delicatula. Lineage (NCBI taxonomy): Eukaryota > Metazoa > Arthropoda > Insecta > Hemiptera > Fulgoridae > Lycorma > Lycorma delicatula. Next base: position 48,419,410 of record NC_134464.1, on the reverse strand, counting down.
TTGATGATTTGATGATATCAAAAGACGTTACTTAGATACGTTTTAGGCCCTTACCCAAAGAATAGTAGGAATTTTAACAAATTCGATATTTTACTTAATAAAAAGTTATAGTGATTTTTTTCGAAAAAGCACCCCGTTTCCACTCCCATGGCTGATTTTTGCCGTTAACGAACTCGACCGAGATTTTGGGATGAGTTATTTTTAATGAACAATTTAAAAGTGATTGGCGCAAAATTATGGCAATTATCGTGTCCAAGAAAGTGAAATATATAAACGTGTATATATAAACTTTTGAGCTGACCATGTTGTGTATGTAAAAAAAAAAAATATTATTTCACATAATAGAAAAATATAGGATACTTCAAATAATTAATTTTCAACAAAAAAATTGTAATACTTATTTTCTTAATGTGTACGTTGCAATCTGTTTAACTAGTGAACAAAACGTAACCCCGCTCATGATTCAATGAGATGAATGAGATGATGTTATGTAAATGAAGTGCGGTCTTGTACATACTTAGGCCGATCATTCCTGAAATGGTGTTGTTAATCGAACCACTACCATCAAAGTACACTGGTATCCACTGTCCAGTATTCAAATCCGTATAAAATCAACTAGCTTTTACTAGGATTTGAACCTTCCCTTCAAAAAATAGAGACTAAACCACTGCTTTGCGACGAGTTAACCACAGGACCAGCCCGGAATAAAAACATACATTTCAATTCAAAGAGGTGAAGGTAGACGTTTTGAAAAAGTCTTGTTAAAAATTATTTATATATGCATTGTAGGTAATAAATTTGTTTTAATATAGTTTTCTCTAAAATGTCGCTGAAGAAAATTTAAACTGTTTTTTCGATCACGAATTAAGGCTTTTAAAATAGAAATGAGGTTTCTTAAAAGACAGAATCTGATGAGAGTTATAAATAAAGAAAATAAAATTTTTTAATAATTTTGTGTAATTTATTATGTCTGAGGAGTTCAAACAACTTATTAAAATAATCTTTTTTATAAAAATCGGTAGGAAAAGGAATAAATCACTTATTCATTTGTCTACGGTATTTCACAGGAATGTAGTCTTACAGGAAGTAAGGCTTTTTGCAGGACATCAGAAATGAGAGCTCTTACAAATACAGAACCTGTTAGACAGAATAGGAACGGTTAGAATATGATAATTTTAGCGATTAGAGAATGTGAGAGAAGAAAGAATAGAAATGAAAATATTGAATTGATAGATATTAACAGATCAAATGGAGACCCAAGGAAAAGGTGGCTTAAGTATAAAGGACGTATTATAAGAAGCATTATAGGTGTAGAAAGGATTATGATGAAAAAGGGATTGAAGTATAGAATGAGATGATGTACATTGATATAGCTTAAAGCAGGATAATAAATAAAGGAAAACAAATAAGTAATAAGGCGTTTAGATACGCATTGTTATTGTTAAACAATCCTAATTAGTAACAGTAACTGTGAATAAATTAACACAATAGTACATTGGTATTCATAAAGTACGACAACTCTTAAGTAATCAAACATTACAACTAAAAAAAAAAATGAAATTTAGCAATTGATTCTACCGTAACACAACCAGTTTGGTTTTTGGTTTTTCAGTACGAGACCAACAATCCTTAAAATCTAGATGGCCTTTTTGGGTAGCTATTCAAATATATTTAAATAAAAAGGATAAGATTGTAAGGTACAATTTTAAAAGATTACAAACAAAACGATTGAAATAAAACATCGTGCCACGTTCTAACGAAAATAGTAGTAATTTAATATTATTCGCAGTTAGTTTCTAGTTTAGCTTATAATATACCCTAAGTAAAGATTCATGTCTATACCAATCAAGTCAAGATTACTAAAGTAAAGATCTAAACATTAAAATCCCATATTTCGAATAAAATTCATTTTGATTTTAGGATGTTCCTTAGTGTAGGGAGAAATTTTAGGAAAATTTATTTGTAAAGAAATAATTCTAAAAAAAAATATATTAAGAAGAGAATTGTTTAAAAATATTGAATATTCATCGCTCTCTTAAGAGAGCAATGAAAAAAATAGCTTCTCATTTTGGGTCCGGAATATAATTTGGGTATTAATGCTACTTTCATTTTAATAGCGCTCTTAAGTGAAGAAAAATACTTTTTTTTTCTTTAAATAATAAAAATTAACTATTTTACATATCTAACGCCTCATTCAATAGAAGCTAAAATAAGAAAAATAAAATTTCCAAAAAACATTTTTCCACTTTAGATCCGGTGTCTGTAGTTTAGAAAAAAGGATGATAGAACAAAGAAATAAAAAATAAATATATAAATTTTTGGAGATGGACATTTTTTGAAAAAAATAAATTGGAATGTTTACTCTTAAAATAGCACGAAAGATAATCAAAATTGGGTTTTTCACGAATCTCCCACTCCCTAACGAATTTTGGAAAAAAAAATATTATCAATACCCCACGTACAGAAATATTTGAGTCAGGTCGGTCTAATCAACCCTAAGATATACGATCAAAAGCAGTGAGACGCATACATACCGTATACTTCTGTCTTTTTTTTTTTTTCACTCTACTCCCCTGGGTCGGTCCGAAAGTTTGGTATTGCGCCACCCAGGGGAGTGTCTGGTAAACTCTAACGAGCCTCCCCGCCTACCGGCTGTACGTCCGGCATGGCAGGTCGGCTCGCCGGTGTCAGCTCTTTTGAGTGATTTTCTGTTTGCCCATATGGTAACCACGACATAACCTCGATTAGCCGTAACGTGGCACCGGGTCTTTTCGTACACTTCTTCTTCATCAGAACCTATGTAAACCCTTGGAGTCCTCAGTGGATCATTGAGAACGACACACCTCAACATGCCGCCTCTAACCACTAAGGCTGTCCACCCTACCCTATTCTACCCTAGTAACCAAGTCGCCTTTCATATATATCCTTCTCTGTTAATACTGCTACAATAAATTCCGTAACCTTCTTTCAGTTTAATTCGTTTCTCAACATGTGCACTAGGACCTCTGCTGGGCTCATACCTATTATTCCACAGTTTCTCCTTATCTATCACAATAGAAAAATGTGTATTCTGCATTGTCAATTCTCTCACAGTACATACATTCTGGACCTGGCCTTCTTCCAACACGATGGAGATCCTCATTAAAATTGCCATGCCCTTTAAATATCTGCGTGACATGATAATTTAACTCACCATGTTTCCTATCTAACCACAGTGCCAGATCTGGAATCAGCTCCCTCGTGCGTCTGGCCGGTCCATCTTCTTGCCATCTATTTTGCCATCTATGTCTAAGTCTATCTTTTGCCTCATTTGCTTCGATTCCTTGCGCCCTCTCGACTCTATTTAGGGCCATTAAGTCTACTGGTGGCACCCCAGACAACATGCACAACGCTTTATAGGAGACCGTCCTGCAAGCTGAAACCACCCCCAGCAACAGTCTCCTATGAGTACTAACCAGTCTGTTCAAATTTCTCTTAACCCTAACTGAGTGCCACCACACCGGTACCGCATATAACATCATAGATGTCACTGTAGACGCTATCGCCCTTCGCTTAGAGGGCCTTGGAGCTCTCTGTGAAGACATTATTATACTCAGATTCTTAATCGTATTTTCACCTTTGGAACATACGTCTATAATATGCTGGGTGAACCGGCAATTCCTCTCGTAAGTCACACCCAAATATTTAATCTTATCAACCTCTGGTATTCGTTGGTTTCCAATTTGGATGGCCGGATGGTCTAAAATCCTCTTCCCTGTGAACATGATATATTTACATTTCTCTATTGCCAGCTGGAGTCCCCTCTCTTTCAGCCAATTTTCTATTATCCGTAACGTGTTGTTAGCACTCTCTTGTACTTCTACGGTTGTTTTACCCTTGATGAGTATCGCCAGGTCATCAGCATAGGCAATTACCTGTACCCCATCCTGATAGTTTAGTCTTAATATCCCATCAAAGGCCAGTATCCAGAGTAAGGGTCCCAATACAGAGCCCTGTGGCACACCACCATAAATATTGAAGCTTAGGCACTCGCTCTGCGTGTCCACCAAGCATTCTCTATTTGAGAGGTATTCCCCTATCTGCCTTCTTAAATAAGGACTAATTCCATTTTCCACTAAAATTAATTGATTCCCATTTGATAGAACCGAATCCGGTTTTTACATCTAAAGCTATATGAGTAGGGGAATACCCCTCGTTCTCCATGTGCCGCTCTTAGTATCCTTGTTTTTTTTTGTCTGGATGAACTAGTTGGATCCTAAAATGTAAAGATTTGCAAAAGATTTTAATACCCCATTTCTTACATGATCACCATACTTTTCCCTATATTCCAGCTATATTCGTCAGGTAAGTAATAAAATATTGTAAAAAATATAAATTACTATTTTCTAAATCTCCTAATTTCAGACTAGAAAATCCAAATCGAGATTTTAATAGTTTTTAGTGGATTGTATTTATATTTTATAAATACGGAGAAATAATTTTTTTTTTTTTTAATTTATTTTAAGTGACAATAATTATTTATTTTACAGTACACAATAATTAAAAATCTGTTAGATTAAATCAATAGTTTTTTCAGGTTTTTTTTTTAAAAAATCAAGGAAAACTTGACTATATAAGTAGTAATGTGTAACATAAATTGACATAATTTAATATTTATAATACAGAATATCGCTTATTCTGAAAATTAATGAACGGTTTTAACATGTTGTTTTGAAATTTAATACTACGTACATTATTTTACTTATTTAATTAGTGTCACTTCGATAAACATTAATTTCTATTAACATATAGTAAGTGAGATATGTGTGTGTGTGTATTTATTTCATATATAATTAAATGACTTAAACGGTTGTATAATTAACTGTTTATGCAGTTTATTAATTCATTTTGTTATTTGAAATATCATAAAATTATTTAATTATACATAATTCATTATCATAAATGAAAATAAATTGTAATTAACAGGTTGTATATATTTTTTTCTTAAAATGTTAAATATATTCTTAATTGATGTTATTTAGCCGTGAATAATAACTCGTAAATTATCCATATTAATAAAACAATAAAAATAGTGCTTCTATAAAATAATTTTATATTGCCTGTAAATTTTATCGATATATAATTAAAGCGAATTTAAAGAAAAAAATAAAAGAAAAGAAAAAATATTAAATATTTTATACAAAACTATGGCAACCGATTTCATTTAAATAATCTTTTCTTTATTTATAATCGCTTAATTAAAATCCCAAGGATTAGATTGTAAAAATTAAAAGACAATTAATTGTAGCATATGGTACAGGAAGACATCATTCAAAACTTAGTACGATATTTTGGTTAGTAACTACGAAATTAATTTTAAAAAAATAATTTATAATCGGAGTTGTACGTTTTATCTTATCGGAAATAAAGAAAAAAAATCTGATGTGGATCCACATGACTTCCTTATAAGCCTGTTAAATCACATATACACATTGGACACTTTTGTACCAGTTGATTGCAATCAAAAGGGGATGTGCACAACAAGATAACAGTCCTAAATCAAAAATTTCAACATCCTAAGAGTAATCGTTTTTTAGTTATACGAGATACAGTATATATATACGTACATACAGATATCACGCCGAAACTCAGATTAACCATACGCACAGATATTAGAACTACATACTACTGTGTGTATGATATATTAAGCACCAAATACAGATCTAAGTATTAGAAAGAATTTCTTGAAAATAAATAGGTACAGACTTGTGATAATGAAACTTCAAGCCAGAATTCAAGCCTTTGAAATATGGTATAACTTATGTACTACCTTAAAACCAATCTTTTTAAATCTTTTTAAACAGACAAAACAGGATAAGTGACAATGTTTAGTAAAGATTTTATAAAACTTTTCTTAAAAAAAAACCAAATCAAAGAAACCAATCAAAAAAGTAAATTACCGAAATATTATCCGAACTTCAGGAACTTATTTAAGGCGCCAAAATTGGCAAAAGGTTCATATCAACGTAATTCCATTTGAACTTGAAAAAATTCCATTCCGGCGGGAAGGCGGAGGTAGATTTCACCGGTGCTAAGTAGAGGATAAAAAATATTTCCACATTAAAGTTAAGAAAAACTTAAAATTGACTAAATACGACAATGGTTGCATGAGAAAAAAGTTTCACACGTTTAGCATAAAACAAGCTCCATCTTCTTATAATTCCAACAATATTTTCGTCATCTCTTGCCGTAAGGGTTGGTCATATGAAAAATTGTTTTTCTGACAAAAGTTTTACGTAATGTTTGGAAGACTAACGACCACTTCAAACCGAATAAACAATAATGTGTATTAAGGGAGGTATGATTTTTTTTGTCCTTGAAACACCATGTTTCCCATCACCCTAGGCCAATGGTTGGTGATAAAAAACTTTACTTAGATGTTTTAGGCCCTTTTCCAAAGAATAGTGTAGGAACTATAAACGATTTGATATTTTACTTAATAAGAAAGTTATAGCGATATTTTTTTTTAATTTTGTAATTTCTGCAGTCGTTTTTGATAAATCTGGTTAATATTCTTGTTTTTTATGTTTGACGTATATTTTTTTGTGTTTAACTTTGTTAAATGAGTAATAAACATATAAAACTTTTAAACAAAAGTAATGAATTAATCCTGAACTGAATGGTATAAGATAACTTGAATAAAACAAAGAAAAGTTAGAAAGTACATTATACTTACCAGTTTATAATAAATATTCAAAAATGAGCCCGCCATTTGAACACATTTCTTAGTATGCATCTATTCAGCTTTTGTTGCTTTTTGTAGTTTTTCAGTGCTATCCTTAAGTTGCTCAGCCGCATCCTCCATAATGCGGGCAATTATTTCCTCACGAAAATGTATTTTAGTTTTGTATTTTTATCCTCCCCCAGACGCAAAATTCTAAAGGTGTTAGATCATGTTAGATACATGTAGAGTTGTCGATTGTCGATTTCCACCAGTTGCAAAAGTAGACTGTCTCCTGTGTGTGGAGGCTGAACTGGCTGTATAAGATAAAGATAAAACTTATTTTTGTCTTCCAAACCATCGAACTCGAATATCCGATCCTCTTAGAATGACGTCATGTACTGTCGCCTGGGCTGCGCTGAACTGCATTGATAATAATTTCATCAATAACAGCGTTGTATTTGACAGATCGTTCGTTGCTGGTACGAGTAGTAGTAGTTAGTGAACCTGTTTCACAAAGATTTCGGAAAGTCGTGCTAATAGTTTGGGATCTGGATTCCTGCGATACAGAAAACGTTACTGCAGAAACTGTACCATTACGATTACACACAACCAAAACGAATACCAGCGTATTCCTCTGTTGTATATAAAGACGGCATTACTTCAATGGCAAACCGATCACGTTCAACCTTAAAATTCACAGTAAACCTTCGCTACGATAGCACAGATCACAGTACCCACATATTTATTGTAACAGAATGATTTAAACACTAGTACAGTATTGTGCGTTGTTGATCAGCTGTTGTTATTTTACTGCCACTGAACATTTTAAAATAATTTATTGTATTTCTGTAATTTATAAAAAGAAAAATTATCAAAGTAATTTTTATTTTATAATTGTTTGTAATTTCCAGTTTATAAAAAAATTTAACGGCAGTTTTTAACAGTAAATTTTATTTTTACAAATTTTTCACATCACAAAAAATAATTTTGTTTTAATTACGTTTTCTGACAAATGTGGTAATGTACCGTTTCTAAATGAAATTCGAATTTTTCTAACTCTTGCTTTATTTTTCTTATACCGCTTTGATCAGAATTAAATTTTCTAAAAGTTTTGTTTAAAGGTTTTGTGTTTATTATCCATTTAACAAAATTATTGTATGTCAACCATATAAAACAGGGTTTTTTACCCCAGTTTATTGGTTTTCATCCCAAATTTCTCAAAACTACTGCAGATACGGTTCTACCCTATTTTATTCGATTTTTCTGGGCAAAAACCATAATAAATCACTAATTTTGCGCCTAATTAATGTTCTAAAGTTTGCAATACGACCTCATTTCACCGGGATAGCTTAAATCCGAGCGAAATATTTTTAAAATCAAGCCAACTAACTTTCTTAAACAAAAATCTGGATCAAAAACTACCTAATTTTCGTAAACTTTCGTTTGTATAACGCAATTTTCAAAAATACAGAGAAAAAAGTAATGATATCTAGACCCCGAAAGATTGTTGTTTCCTTTAAAACTTGGTCAGTTACCTAGTTTTGTTTAACGATCAAGAACAGTATGCATTCACGTTAGTTCACATTATTTACGCTGTTAGAAGAAAAATATACATTTTAATTACAATTCTTCTACACGGGTATACATTATATAACATATGCATACAAACTCGTGGTATTTTGCAACTTATTTGCCAATTAAAATGTTACTGAATAAGCTATCTATTTTTAATTTAAAAATGTCATATCGATGGAAGTTATTTATTTATTACATTTTTTTTTTAATATTATTTGTAACTTAACCTAACCTATTAATACGATTTAAAAGAGTCATGGGCGTCAGTTAATTATGATTTTTAACTGATGCGTTTATACTCGTATTTGTTACAATGGAGTTATATATCTTAAAGTGAAAAAAAAATTAATTAGTTAATTACAAGCTATAGATCATAAAACAGTCTGGATATATAGATCCTTATAGATAAGCTGAAGTTAGGTTGGACCTGTTTTCTATTCAAAGCGGTTGCCCTTTATGTTGAATATACACATTTATATGTCCATACATTTTACAGCAATGGGCTATTTCAAACCTTGATCACTAGTAAACGAGTAAAAGAGATTTAATTTTTAAACTAATCTATATACTTAAGCAACTGATCTAGTTTTTTTTTTAATAAATAAATATTTTATTTATGTAAATTTCATTATCTGATTATTTTTAAACATCGATTTCTTAAATAAAAAAAAGGTTTGCATTATCTTCGAGGCGAGTTTATATGCTACTAGGAAAGTCCCGTATTCGATTCCTGCCTTGGGTTTACAAAATGTATAACATGTCGACTTCAAGGAAGAACTAACTTTGTAGTACAAGAGGCTTAAATCTTTTCAAATTAAATTGTAATGGTAGAAAATACTTCAGCATTTATAAAAATTATAGGAATTAACTAATTTGACTTTTTTTTTTTAAATGAAGTGAATATGTACAGCAAAATTCACTTGTTACATAAATATTAAAAATATAAATTTTATGTATTATCAAATATTTTTAATTGAGTATAACTAATTAAAATAACGGTCATCGCTGATTTTTAACAACCTAAAATTATTCTTTTGGTGATTTTTTTTTGTCCGATGATATCATCACATACGCTTGAAGCTTGTGCTTGTGATGCGGAAACAGAATTTTGTGGCGTATGAAAAATACAATGATTGACTGGGATTCGATCCTGGGACATCCGGATGAAAGGCCGATACGTTACCACTCCTTTCCGGGGATCAGCATTGACGTAATTTATGGATCAGTTTATTTCATCAAATCTCTTATCCCAAACTCAGAAAAGTCGGAGAATTCAGAGTAAAAGGATGATTCGAGAAAATTTTTAAATCGTAGACTTCGATCAATCATTTAATAAAGGGTTATTTTTCTTCTAACTTGTACTTACACATTTAGAAGCTTAGTAGTCCCTTAATTGAGAGATCAATAATCAATTGTGTACACAAAAACTTTGTTTTGTATTTTGACTAACTATTTAATTTTTATTAATAACCGGGAAAGTTATGCAATACTTTGACCGCTTATATTTAATATAATAAAGAAAATAATCTGATATTAACTAAAACTAAAATAATTTAAAAGGGGTTACATCATATCTCAAAATAATAAGATTTTGTCGACGTCATAATTTATTAAAATTACTGAAACTAATAATTTGGAAGCCAATGTGTAACCGTAGTACCTATTAGATCATGGCTACTTGAATTAGCTATTATTACCTAATCTAATGACCAAAGATAACGGCAATTTTCTAGGAGTATTTGGACAATGGGAGGTACAATGTGAGATATAAAACATCATCATACCAAAACGGACGTTATGATTCCTACTAGTCCGAGAAATCATAAAAACTAGTTTGCTTCAAGAACTGTGCGAACAATAAATAAAGGAACACGTGTGGTTAAAGAAATAAAAATATTTATATCCTTGTGGTTGTGAAGCAGTCCAGCTAACCAGTCGCGGAAAGAAAGCGAGTGATTAAATTAATTAGTATCAAGCCTTAAGTAGTAACAACTTTATATTCTTCCTAACGCAAACGAAAATCACTACAGATTTTATGTAGTTTTCAGACAATATGGAAAAAAATTTAATAAAATAAAATATTTGAAAATAAATTTTCTGTTTGAAGTTAAGAAAGTTTCAGTCTTAAAAAAAATTGTTTATGGTATTCAGTAATTTTACAGTAGTAATAACAAATTTAATACATAGGAATACATAAGGAAGTTATATTTTAAGTGAATGGTATTTTCATATTTCTTACACCTTAAAATATAAAGAAAATTCTATTTCACTCCCGAACCCCACCGTACGACAAATAGTAATACCGTATTTATCTTCGAAAAGTCGTTAAAAAAAGGGAAAAGTACACAAAGAAATCAAAAAAAAAAAAAAATCGAAGTACCAAAGAACTCCTGATTTCAAACAGTATTTAGCTAAATTTACTTCCTAACGTAACACTTATATGAAAGCAGTACATGGATTTAAATTTTATTTAAGAAGACAAATGTACCTTAATACGTAATTTTTGATAAGAAAAATATCCCCTTATGGGGCTACAAAAATGCGTCTTAACATACATTTTTTCAGATGTATTTCAAACTATTCTTTTCCTTTTAATTAGCATATATGGTATTTAATATTATTAATTTTATTAAAGACGAGGCCTTTGACACCTTATGAATATTTTCATATCTGCACCCAATATAAAATCAGCTGATTTCAAAGTCGAGAGTTCCCAACGTTCACATCCTATTAAAGGCAGTTATTTTTATAGGGATTTGAATACTAGATCGCGGATACCGGTGTTCTTTGATGGTTGGGTTACATTTAACCACACATCTCAGAGATGTTCGACCTGAGACTGTACAAGACTACACTTCACTTACACTAATACATATCATCCTCATTCATCCTCTGAAGTAATTTCTGACAGTGATTCCCGAAGGCTAAACAAGAAAAAAATATATAAACAAAAAATTACTTTAAATTACAAATATGGCCTAATCTTTCTTTTCTTCTCTATTTATTTTAATGTATTTTATTTATTTATTTTTATTTTTTGTAATTTTATGGAAATCTGTTTAAAATTACTTCTTTTCATAAACCTTTTTTTAATATTTAAATAATTTTAAATATATTTCTAAATAGGTAAATCAATTTAGATATTTTTTTTTTATACGTATACATATGTATAAGCTTATCGTTTTCTTAATCTTTATGTGCAAATTTATCCAAAGCACTAAAAATTATTTGGTCAAAAAATCTATATTTTTAATAATGGAAAAAATTAAGCAACGATTACGTAATACCTAAGAGTTTTCCAAAGCGTTAAGTTAATTTCTTGTACTAAATAGAAGCAGTACATATAGAACACGGTTTATTCGTCGAATGAGTGAGGTTTTTGGTTCACATTGTTTTGTTCAATCTTTTTTACGGCTTTGACGACTGTAATAAACTCTAGTAAAAGCTTTTGTTACAGAAATGATGTATATTTGACCACCGTAACAGTATAGTGAAGTTATAATTTGTCCAGCTGTATACATCCTGCATTATACTGATATTACCACGTTGATGTGCAACTATAATGGAATCGTTTTTTCTTTCCCGCAGTGAAGAAGACAGTGGGAAATATCTTCACTTTTCACTGTCACTTATAAGCCTAGCATGTGATGTTTTTTATCTTGAGAATGGGTATGCCAGTTTTCAAAGGGACTTATATCACATGTTTGCCGTGATTACATCTACCATATATAATTTTTACCAATATACACCATTTTATTTGCTTAGTTTTGTCATTATATTAATGTGAATCGTATGATAAATATTGCTTGAAAACGAGACAGCCTTTCCACAATTGCATAGTAACATGTATAAATTAATATACTCCCAATTGCTATCCTCATTTTTTAATATTTTAATATCTTCTGAGCTTTAGTAGGCTTTTCAGTAGAAAATTGAAATTTCTGAAAAAATTTCATTTGTATTGATAAGTTTAAACAGAATTTTAAGACTGGTTGCTTGTTGATACGGTTTTTAAATGCGCCAGCGTGTATCTCATGAATTATTACAAATGTTTATGTGCGCACACACAATTATTTTAATATTTTTGGATATAAAGATTAAAATAGTTCAGTTACATATTTCCAAATAAAAAAACATGGTCTGTTAATCTGGGGTTTTACAAAAGGTATAAATATTCTAGAAATCAGGAGATGTGTACTTGTTAGAAATATTCGAAAAAGGGTAAGTAAAATGTTAGAGGCAATATATTCTTTAAAAATATGAAGAATTTCTATATTGTGTAGTGTGCAAGGAAATAAATAGAAGCCAATAAGATTAAAAAATATGAATTTTTTAGGATCAAAATATAGGCAGGAGTGTGTGTGTGTGTGTATGTGTGTATATATATATTTATATATATATACAATGGCAGATTGACAGATACTATCAGCTCGACTCTAATAAAATAATGATTTATCTCAGGCGCCTTGATTAGTTGCTGGTTGCAACAATGCACTGTTTTGATATTATATATATATATATTAGTACTGTTAGTTACAAACGACCGAATTAAAGAATATTTTCAATAGAAAAGTTACATGAATTTTTTTGTTTTTTTATTTCTATAAAATATAAATATTTAGGTTTTTAAGTTTTATTTATAGTGCTTCTATATAAAATGTTAGAATAATATGACGTCTCATTTACATAAACGAGATACAAAATTGTGATGTAGCCTAGTGATGTAACTATTAAAATATTTTTTAAATATTTGAATGTATTCACGTGTGTCACAACAATTTGACCTAATATTGACAATTTAAAATTGAACTGTCGGAAAAAGATTATCATATCGTTACATCTGATTATAACACGCACCAATCTATTTGTGAAAGGAAGATGACCGATTGTATCTACGTTAAGACGTAAAGTTGTTGTCAACTTATACGTCGTGTGGTTTGCTGTAGTTGTCGCATCCAGTTATAATATCTTGCATCTCAACCGAAACAAAATGCCATTTGTTTGTCTGTATCTTGCATAGGTTAGTCTCTCGACGTCTTGTAACGTTCAAACCCGTACTCTATATGAACCGATGCCGCCAAAATTGGTGTGAAAGCAGGCGTTTAAATGCCAAATTAAAATACTAGTTGATATCCGTAAATGGTATTTATTCAGTCAGTAACGACTGACACACAATATATAAAAAAAAATAAATAAATACAATCAGACAGTTACACAGATATACATATAAAAATGTATACATGAATTGCAAAAACTTTCGTTGCTTGTTTCTTGTATTATCAAGTAAAAATTTATTAAGTATGTGTATAAACAGATACACAAACTCATGATGACCTGCATTTTCTATTTTGAATTCTTAAATATTCTGAAAAAATATTTACAGATTAATAAAGTATGTTTTTGCTTTTGCAAAATATGAGATATAAATTAACTCAATTTGTCTTTGTTTTGTGCTATCTTTGCATTTCCATTTACGTATAACTAATTCAACGATAATAATAGGTAATGCAAATGTCTAAAAAAATCTTTACCTACCCCGGTGAAATGATGTCATACTGAAATTTTTAGAACGTTAATTAAGTGGCAGAATTAGTGACCCTTATGGTATTTGACATGAAAAATCGAATAAAATAGATCCCAGAACCGTGTCTGCAATAATTCACTTTGATCTAATGTAATGTTTCTAAATAAAATTCTAATTTTTCTAACTTTTCTGTGTTTTATTCAGTTTATCTTGCACCATTTTATTTAGAATTAAATTCTCTACAAGATTTGTCTACAAATTTTATGTATTATTAACAAGGTTACTGTACGTCAAACAAAATAAAACAGGACTTTTACCCCAATTTATTGGTTTTCACACTAGATTTCTCAAAAAACTACTCCAGACACGGTTCTGGGACTTATTTTAATCAATTTTTAAGTCAATTTCAAAATAAATCACTAATATTTCTCCTTAATTAACGTTCTAAAAATTGAGTACGACCTCATTTCACCGGAGTAACTGAAATCCGAGCGAAATGTTTTACTCGCAATCAAAGCATGTTAGGACATATGTTTATATGAACTTTTCCATTATTTTCGCGAAAGTCCATGGAGAACTTCATGATACATTCTGTAAAATTATAAATAAATAAATGTGTATATTTATATGTGCCAATTACATTTCTTCGTTATTGAATTTCATTAGATATGCGACATGGAAAATATCATCCATTTTTTCGTGCATTTCTGTGCTTACATAACATTTTTTATTTCACTTACACATCTACATCCTCATAAAATTTGTACAATAGTCATAAAATTAGGTATGATTTGGTGGGGAACTATAAATATTTTAGTCTGCTGGAGTATACTATTTGTTAATAAAGTTTTACATGACCCATATAACTTTAAACTTTTATTAATATTAGAAAAACGTTACGCCCGACTCATAAGTGATGTGATGAATAATCAAGAAAAAAGTGGTTAAGTATATTTTTTTTTACTAAAATGCACGCATTAGCTGATATTATATATTATATATTGACGAATTACCTCATGTAATAGGTCGAACCCTTTACAGATAAATATAGGATGCGTTCCGTTTAAATTCATATTAGAAATAAACATCAAGTTATAAGCATACAAAAAACAAAATTGTAATGTTATCTTTCTAAAATTACCCCTAATATTCTTTGGGAGAGTAAATCCCTCATTATAAAAAAAATTTATGACTACAGTACATTTTTGAGTACATTTTATGTTAGTTAAATTAAATTTAGTTACAGTTATTATTTACGTTATAATTTTTAATCAACATCATTTTTATTGAACTGAAATTTTTGACTTTGTGTCAAATCGTGTTATCGAATTCAAATACGTACTGTAAAATGAAATTTAAAAAAGCCAAATTTTATTTTTGTTTGCTTCATTACAATTGATCAATTCGATTAAGGGTTACTATAGATTAAGGGATATTGTAGGGGCATAGATTGCTTCTATGTCCCTACCTGAAATTCCCCCTTTCTCAGCTTCCTATAGATTTTTGGGAATATTAAAAATTTCTGGAGTTTTTATTGAACTTCTAGTACAGGCATGGCAAACATATAGCCCGCATAATAAATTTCTGCGGCCTGCGAAAAATCTTTCAATATTAGATTTTTTTATAAGCAATTCAATAATGGAAAATACGAAAATTTAAAAAACTTGCCAAGAAATATTTAGTAATCTTCAGCTCAACTTATATTTGTGAACAAATTTTTTCATTAATGAAAGTACAACAAATTCCATAATAAAATTCTGTTTACTTAAATTAATCGTTTTTGTATTTACCACTTTTTAATTTTAATATTTCGTTCGGCCCGTGATAAAAGTTCTCTTTCCAATTCAGCCCGAAGGCAAAAACTGTTCACCAAGACTGTTGTAGTTCCGTGTATTAAGTCTGTAGTGTGGCTAGAAAACTCGTTACATTTAAAAAAATATTTATGCCGCTTTTTCGTGAAAATGTTTAATTGAATATTTTTCAAAGTAATATATTCTTTATATTAAAAGGAGAAAACACAATTTTAGCATATAAATGTAAATAATAATAATAAAATAAATGTAAAGGAAGTTTTATGAAGAAGTAAGAACGTAATTTTATTTGCATTTCTGATGATTTACTGCATTACATTAAAAAAAAAAAAAAACTTACATGTTGTACTAAAGATGTAAACGATGTAATGCTATTAGAACATCACTTTAAGTATTGAATTATTATATTAAAGTTTTTACAGAACCACACAGATAATATAAAAGGAATTTGACATTTAATCGTAAATATTAGAATATATTTATCTGATATAACTAAATTCGTATTTAAAAATCTTTTACTGTTAATAGATAGTTTTGAAAAATTAATAAAATTAGAAAATTCAATTTATCAATAAACTAGATTCATGGAAACGAAATTAACTTTCTACATTATTAATAAGTCAATAATTAAACAGATAAAGATGCTACGATTTGCTGATGATTTGGTAATTCCAGCTGAGAGTAAAAAGGACTTAGAAGAAACAATGAACGGTATGGATGAAGTCCTACGCAAGAACTACCGTATGAAAATAAACAAGAACAAAACGAAAGTAATGAAATATAGTAGAAATAACGAAGATGGACCACTGAATGTAAAAATAGGAAAAGAAAAGATGATGGAGGTAGACGAATTTTGTTAATTGGAAAATAGAGTTACTAAAGATGGTCGAAGAGGAGCGATATAAAATGCTGAATAGCACAGGCGAAACGAGCCTTCAGTCAGAAATATAATTTGTTTACATCAAAAATTAATTTAAACGTCAGGAAAAGATTTTTGAAAGTATATGTTTGGAGCGTATCTTTACATGGAAATGAAAATTGGACGATCCGAGAAGAAAAGATTACAAGCTTTTGAAGTGTGATGCTACAACAGAGTGTTAGAAATCAGATGGGTGGATAAAGTGACAAATGAAGAGGTGTTGCGGCAAATCGATGAAGAAAGAAACATTTGGAAAAATATAGCTAAAAGAAGAGACAGACTTATAGGCCACATATTAAGGCATCCTGGAATAGTCGCTTTAATATTGGTTGGACAGCTAGAAGGAAAAAATTGAGCAAGCAGGCAAGGTTTGGAATATGTAAAACAAATTGTTAGGGATTGTTAGGGAGTATACTGAAATGAAACAACTAGGGATACTCAGGGAGTCTTGGAGAGCTGCATCAAACCAACCAAATGACTGAAAACAAAAAAAAAATTAAACACAAAGCGTGCTTTTATTTTTTACCGCTTTTCAAAATCTTGAGTGTACCTTGTTATAATTTAAATTAGTCTTAAATTTTATGATAGTTATATTGTTAGACGGTATATTTCTAGGGATTTTTCATGATTAAACTATAAATTTCTTCCATGCTGCTTAACACATTTTAGACAATTTTAGCCAGTTTAGTACATCCCTAGATATTTAAAGATATATTTAAGTACTAGATATTTAAATATATTTGTAAGTATATAAACAAAGAAAAATATTACTATTGCGTTGAGAAACAAAAATTGTATTTTAGAAAATTTTCAAATATACAATATGATCTAGTTATAACGCTGCTATCTGGAGACAACTGGTATACCGGCTTTATAGACTGTCTTATTTTAGTGATAAAGTGGTAAAAGGAAAACAATTCCAATATAGTTAATATCGTAACACAATATTCTATTACTATTTTAACACAATATCTTATTTTAATTATTACCGAAGGTTACAGCTGAAATGAGAATATTGTTGAATAAATAAATGTAGAAAAAAATGCGCAATATTAAGTACTATAAAATATGTATTTTCTAGTACTTAAAATTATTATATATGGATTTAATTTTCACGTTGTTTTACTCGGAACGGTGAATTACAATCTTTCAAGGACTCTCCTTTATAGCCTAACTGAAATTACAGAACTGTAGTAACTGATTTGAATTCAAATATCGTAAATTAATATATAGTACTATTTTATTAACACATTATTATAACACAATATATCTAAATAAATATAACTTAGCAATTAAATCTCATAAATTTTTTAGAGAAACAGACTGATTTTTGTGTGCTTAGATTTCATATATTTTTACAGTTGCATGTGCTATTGTAGAGCTAAAAGTATTAGCATATATTTATTTTGTTCAATTTACGACTAAATACATACACGTAATTAATTAGTGTTTCTATAGAAACGCTTTCTATCTTTTAGTTATCTACTAAAAAGTAGAAACATTTTTAATATCTGGCAACAGTCATTTTGAGGAAATACTTCTTTTCGTTTTATATGGGGCGTCCGATATCAAGATATATCGTTGATCGCGATATCTTTGTTACTAAGAAATTTAAAAAAATATTCTGATGTCAACAACACATGACTTCCTTGTGTGCCTATTAAATTACATATACACATTTTTGCTCACTTATTTAAACTTATATCATTTGAAAGTGATATACGAACCTATAATTCTTTAATAAAGTGGAGAGTTACACAATTGCATTGTGATGGACACCACATTGCATCATATTTTTTTTGTGGTATAATATCAGCATTTTATATTAGTTTATATATTCATTTTGTTTCACGTCGGTCAAGTAGTAACTCACTTATACCACGTTACTACTTGACTTACACCACGGCTCTCACAGCCGTGGTGTAAGTGGTGTCGGATCCGTAACCATGGAAACATCGGTTCGAATCCGACTTCATATACATATTTAAATATGTATATGAAGTTTAACTTATTTAAATATATTGATTTATTAATAATTATAACCTCTGTAAACATTTTTGAATTAAAATGACAAGTGATAGTATTTTATTTCACTAATAACTTCTTATTTTTTTCATATTTTTTCTTTATTGTTATTATTGAATTATTTATCGTAAGTTTTTTTTTACAATCAGAAGGTAATAATTATTAATAAATCAATATATTTAAATTTAAAAAAAGGAATTAACGAAAAAAAGGAGGTGAGTCGAATTCAAACTGATGTACATTCCCCTTGTTAGATCCAAATATTTCCATAATTAAAATTTTATTTGGCTACAACTCCGGAACCAATGAAAATATGTGGCACTTATGATATATCGTTGAAAACCTCTCAATAAGGACTTATTACTGCCGTTAAGAAAAAGGTCAAAATCCATTTTTTTGGGGGCTTTTTTGGACACTTTTGGTTCATCCACTTTTTGGTCAACCAAAAAGCGAGGTGCAGAAGTAGATGGTACAACAGACCAAAATCCAAAATTTCAACCTCCTACAACTAATCGTTTTTGAGTTATGCAAGATACATACGCACATACGTACGTACAGACGTCTACTCAAAATGGATTCAGGAATGGTCAAAACGGATATTTCCGTTGAAATCAGAAAATCACAATTTTTCGTGATCACAATCCTTCCTTTACTTCGTACAAGGAAGTAAAAAAAAAGAAGAAATAATAAAATTCAATATTACCCTATTTTAACCGTTTAAATTCTGGATTTCAAAGAATCCTTTCTTAGCGTGCACTTACACCGTAAGAAGGACGAGTATACAAATTTTCATGAATTTATCTTCAGTAGGTCTTAGGGTCTTTGTTTATGAATTAGTCAGGAAATCTTCTTTTACAAGTACAGATAAAATATAAGCTAACAGGAATTTAACATTTAAATGCAAATAAGAGTATACCACATTTTCAATTTCACCAACCTTATCTTTAACATTTTAAAATTTAAATAATACACATGAATTAGTATTCACAGAAACGAATTACAAACACTATAAGGATTGAATTGCAAGTAAGCCTGATAAAAATATTTTAATTTTTTTTTAGACTTCGGTTTGAAGTGGTTCTAGTTTTAAGAAAGACTTTTTAAATATTTGAGGTTGTGAGATTTAAATATGTAATTGTAATGTTCTAATAATAAAAACAGTAAACCCGTTAATTTTTTTTTTTTTTTTTAGTATATTTGATGAATTTTTCAGTTCTTTCTATGTCTATGAATTTTTTCATCTACTCATAATAATTACAAAATCATAAATCCTTAGTTGTATTCCAAACATAGTTTTTATTCCCTCACATAAAATGTTATTTAGTTCGTAACGCAATTTTAAAGTAAAAATTAATAATTTTATAAGATGTAACATTCTATTTCTAAAAAAATACAATAAAATTTAAAATAAAATGAAACATATCTAAATGGAAACAAAGTAAATAAAAATTTAAAAAATGCTAAATACTTTTTTTTCAGTTGGGGGAAAGTATTTATTGCATAAGGAAAGTTTGTGTGTTAGTACTGCTTTAGAATAAAATATATATGATACAATACGATATTCTGTCAAAAAAATCAAAATGAAGTGGTAAAAATGAAACAAAGGTTAAAATATATTAATAATAATATAAACAAATTGTAAATTGTAACAAAAAATATATAAATAAAAGAAAATAATTCAAATAAAATAGCCGATTCTCATAACTGAGTTGTAGTGTAACGTCCTTAATTTTGAATCTGCCACTAGAGACTATTAATACGAAATTAATTAAAATTAGACGCTTTTATAGAGGGTGTTATTCCAAGTGGTATACTCGCAAGTTTTGTACGGGGTACCTATCTAATCCATTCACAGTACTGTCTCCCTTCGAATATAGTGAAGGTACAGTACTATTCTGGGCGATGCCGCTGGCGTAGTGGCTGGACTTACGTCCCTTGAATTCTTGGATCGGAACAGGGAGAAAACGTAAAGGGGGGTGAATAAGGCTGATTCGTGATTTTCGATTGTCTAAAGATGGCAGGAGAAATGGGATACGTTGACGAAATGCAAATGAACCAACAGACTGGTCTCTGAACTTCAGAGTTGACTGTACCGAAAACACGGAGAACTTGGGTACGAGTTGACTCAATTCCTTCCCGGTCACTGGTTTTTTAAGGACACCTATATCTTGGATGCTGAGATCCTCCGTGGAGTGTGATTATTGCGGGAAGGAGGACATTGCAGAACACACAGTGTTTATGTGCGATCGGTTCCTGCTGCGTACAGTAGAATGCAGAAGAGAATTTGGTGCGCTTACCCCGGTTATTCGGCGTGCAATTATTATAATTGCACGTAGTATCAATTAAGATCATCCGAACAAAGAAGGCGGAAGAAGTCCAGGAGTGAATAATTTTTAATAAGTTTTCTTTGGGATGTCTCTCCGGCTCAAAGTTCGAGGTAAAAAAAAAAATTAAAAAACCGAACGACCCCGATGGATTCGAAGAGTAGAGCTAGCAAGATGGTTGTGGATGCTGTTGAAACACTTGGGGTACTGCGATAATACCGGAAGTTGGGCCCAGCATCCCATGATGCTGGGCCCAACCCCCAGATTCTTTCCCCTAGATTTCTAGGGGGAAGAATTTTAATGGATAGGCTAGCAAAGGAGGGTCCCATACTACAACGGGGTTCGATTCTAGACCACATGGTGTTTATAAAACGTTCTCCTTTCTCTTCCGAAAAAAGAATGCATTTAAATAAATCAAATGAGGCAATGTCCATTGTTTGAAATAAATTGTTTCAAATTTCTCTCCTCACTAATTCGTCATAAAATTTTCTCAATTAATTTATTAACCACCTAATTACAATCACATTAAAACCCTATATCCTTTTCCTGTTTACCTTTGTTATCGTTTTATGTTTCATTTCTGTAAAGCGTTACATTCCACAAAAATAATTTTAAAAAGCCTTTGTAGTACTATTAAATATTTTTATTTTTATAAAAGCTCCCTATATTATGTCAGTCTGGTTTTAATATCACTTAATTTTGTCCATCATTTATAATACTAGCACCTAAATTGTACAATTATCATCCCTAATGAAAATATAAACTTTTTCATAACCAAAATTGTAGGAAGAATAATTTCAACGTAAGAAACTTAAATAGTCATCTGAATATTAAAAAAAACTAAAGTTAATACAAAAATAAATCGGATAATTTCGTTATTTTGTATGAAATTAATTTATGCAAATCAATAAAAGGTTAATTACATTAAAATAATAGAACAAAACTTTATAGTTAAGAAAACAAAAAGTAAAAAACAACTTATAATAATAATAATAATAAATAATCAAATTATGACAAATTTATGTTGCCAATTGATGAAATCAACATTATAACTTAATCTCTTCTCAATTAAAAACGCGTATTCTACTAAATGGCCCGTCTCTTAGTAGCATTATTTTATTATTTATTTCTTTAATTTTAAATGATTTATTTCATATTTTCAAATTAGTTGAGAATGATTTATCAAAATTAATTTATTCAACGTACGAACCAACGTACAATTATATTACAATTGATTACTATAATATCTTTAGTTGTATCAGGTTTATAAAAATGAATAATGACTTATAACAGGCCGAATGAGAATTATAACTTGGCTACAGATCTGTTAGTAAGTTAGTTAATACGTTGAATTGTATTATATAGTGAGTTAATTTTAAAAAAAATAGTGAGTAATTTACTACTAAAGTGTTAATCTTCTTTTTTTTTTAAGTAGTTAAAAGTAAATTAGACAGAAGCGTTTTTAAATTGTAATAACCGAATTCTTTTCTGTTCTTTCACACTCTAAAGATATTCAATTTATTATATCAATTTCTTTTTCTAATATACACACATTTTTAAATGTCTAACTACTATACTACTATATCTATACACCGATATATTTTTATATTAATATTTTCTTTAAAATAACTATTAATAAGTCATTTTCATCTACATTTGTACTTTCACAATGATCTTTCATTCTTCAGATCAAATAATTTTTCTTAAAAAGAAGATCTAAAAGTATTAAATGTTGTAGGAATACACTGTTAACTATATCTTCATCTATATATATATATATATATATATATATATATATATATATAAAATAATGCTTGTGTCCGTTTTTTTTATACAGATAAAAGTTTTATTTTGATTTTCATGAAATTTTTTTAACTGTTTCAAACAAGAGGAAAAATGTTATTTATATTTCTCCTAACTTTCCCTTTACACCCTCTTAGTGTAGCCTCTAACCAACCTCAAATTTAACGATTAAATTTACAAAAATATAGCAATAAAATAAATTCGTTACTATGGAAATCGATAATTATCGAAATTATTTTCTAATAGTAAGACAACTAGAAGTGGAAAAATAGTTATGTTGAAGAAATGGCAATGGAAGATTAATATTTTTTGGAAATTTTGCATTGGAACTTGTGACTCCGTACATTTCACACCTATCGAAATGCCACCTAAGAAAAGAAAGAGTATTGGCCAGATAACTCTTGCAGCCAGAAAAGCCATCCGTGCGTCAGAAATACCGAAGTTTCGTCTACAGTAGGAGCGTATTAGAGCGTCAAAAATGAGGGAAGCGTTGGCGGAAAGAGAGCTTCACCCGAACTAGGACAGTATCAGAGGATAAAAGACCCCACTACAGATCTAATTTTGTTTCTCTCAAATTTTTTCAACATGGTCTCTTCACTAGACGAATTCATAATTAAATTGTTTCCAGATGTATACAAAAATTACAACTTGCACCGATGGCTGTACAAAGAGGCCATTTTAACTCCCAAAAAAGACAGCGTTAAACCTATTTACGATCTAATACAGGATCTGCATCCTGGCAACTCTATTGATCCATTGATACAGTAATGGATACCTAGCTCGGAGTGCTTTGCCAGCGCCAGATACGTGTCAAAGCTTCTACCTCAAGGGCAGGGGAAATTCCCAGGAACGAGAACTGTTAGTTGACATTTTGATGTAAAATTAGGGGCATTTAATAACAATTATGGATGGTATTTTTATGATTTAACGACTTATCAGTTTGTGAAACCTGTACATAGAAAAACATGTCGGGAGTGATTCATAATCAATGCCCAGAAAATACTGCTGAAGATAAATTGGTAAAATTTATATACACGTTCTTCTTACGGTGTAAGTGCATAGCAGTTTTGTTAAATAACGAGTTTAGATATGAACTTGATTTTTGGTGTATGTAATCTGTATGTGAATATATAAAAACCAATTTCTAGATTTGTTGAAATTCAACCTTCAAAGGGGTGAAGAAAGAAAAAACAATTAGAACAGTGATTGCAAGTTTACCCCATTTCCGATAAACCATAAGAAACCAGAAGATATTAACTCGATTTAGGCTTGCAAATACTCTTCAAACAGATAACTAAAAACTATTTTCGGTTTTTTTGAATTTTAATATTTAAGGGGTGTAAAACTAATCGTTTTTTATTTCTTTCCATTTTATGCTACCGCTGTTGAATTAATTTTTATGAAATTTGGTTGCATTGTGATGGTAATTTGTAATACTGATTATGTATTTCGCGAGCAAAGCCGCGATGGGAAATTTAGAAACCAATTAGTGGATCCTGTACAGAACAAACTGTTAGCTTGAAGAAATTACAATACACCGACAGTTTTTATAAATTAAACAAGCTTTAATTTTTATTTATCATTTATCATCAGCCATATTTATATGATAAATATATCATTTATCATCTGGTTAAACGAAAAAGACCGGCAAAACATTTCTGACCACGACGAGTTTGCAAGTAACCATGCAGCGCTTTAAAGCTGCGATGGGGATGTTAGAGTATGTATAAATGTTTATGTATAGTGATTTAGGGAGATTTTTACCAACTTTTACGATATGTTCTACGGAAAAAATAAAGAAGAAAATGAATATAAACATAGGATCAAAACGCTTCGTTAGCTTTGAGTATCGGCTGGCTTTGAGTATCGGCTGGTTTCTCTCAGATTTCTGCGTCTTCAGAAAATTTAGTGGTTTATGTGAAATCTGACCGGAAAGAAAAAATTGGTCCAAGAACTTTATTTTTTCGTAGTTTTTGAGAGATCTAGGGTAAAAGATAATAATTATTACATTTTCTGCTAAGAACAGTGATTTCTATGTTGAGTTAGTTTACCTTCCTTAGCTTCAATCTTTTATTATATATTGACGCATTTCGGAATAACTCCACTATCAAAATTTATTGTACTGGTACATTTAAATTTCTGTTATCTTTATATAACATTTAATGAATGCTACTCCCTTTATTTGACGTCATGCCTTATATGGCATTCTTGTTTATTTGTTATTAACGGTTATACAAATCTTTTAATTTTATTAATCTATTCCCTGTTTTCAGTAAATACAGGTTCTTGAATTGACATCCGCTTTATTGTTGATCTGTTAATATCAGATCAACAAACGATAGTCAATAAATGGTAAAGAAACAATAAAACGATTTTAGATCTAGAATAATTTTATTTAGCATGGTCCGTTGGTATATATAATATAAATATATATAAATTATAATTCTGCTTTCTAACCAACGTAATTAATTATTATATTACATTCGGAAGTTATTTTTCCATCTTCAGGAACATCTGATAAACCTGTATATAAGTATTCAGATATTAATCTGATGAAAATTAAAAACAAAATTCCATAATATAAAAATCGATCGTCAAATTAGAAAATAAATCATACATTTGTACGTCTTTCTTTCTTTTCCTGTTTAGCCTCCGGTAACTACCGTTTAGATTATACTTCAGAGGATGAATGAGGATGATATGTATGAGTGTAAATGAAGTGTAGTCTTGTACGTTCTCAGTTCGACCATTCCTGAGATGTGTGGTTAATTGAAACCCAACCACCAAAGAACACCGGTATCCACGATCTAGTATTCAAACCCGTGTAAAAATAACTGGCATTACTAGGACTTGAACGCTGGAACTCTCGCCTTCCAAATCAGCTGATCTGGGAAGACGCGTTCACCGCTAGACCAACCCGGTGGGTCACATTTGTACGTCTAGTCGATAAAAACGGCTCAAGTGTTATATATTTTATCGACTAGACTTACAAATGTATGATTTATTTTGTAACTTGACGATCGATTGTTATATTTATGGAAGTTTTATTTTAATTTTCATCAAATTAATATGTGAAGTGAATACTTATATAAAAGTTTATCAGATGTTTCTGAAGATGTAAAAAAACTTCCGAAAGCGCTAGTATACAATAATTAATTACATTGGTTGGTAAGCGGAATTATAATTTATATATTTTTAGGTTTCAGATCATTTTATTGTTACATTTTTAATTTGAAGATTTCTAAATTTTCTAGAATGTTCAATTTTCTTCCTTTAATACAACCGTAAATTAATTTTATTGATTTTTCCATTTTCATTGAGGTATTTCCTTTTTTATTAAATGCATTGTAGAATTAGAATCTTGTTTTTGATTTGTGTTCGCTATATCTTAATTTTAATTTTCTTCCCGTTTGTCCAATGTATGTTTCATTGCATTTAAATTTTATTTTGAATATACCATTACTGCTACAAATATATTTTTCTTCTATAATACTATTAAAAATCTTGGTTCTTATAGGTTATCTGCCCACCACGTACTTATCGGTTATCTGTCTGCAATTTATTTTTCAATTCCAACGGGTTCAAACAGTAAGTAGTAATCAATTTACATGTTAGCTATGTATTATTTACTTAAATGCCATTATATTTTAAAATTAGTGAAACAATTATCTTTATTGACCGCAGCGCTTATTATTCAACTGATATCTATTGAATACTTCTAGTTTTTATTCTAGTTAGTATTTCACTACAATTAGATCGGTTCGGAGTTGGCAATTACCAAATACGGAACAGAACGCCGTGTAGTTGTTTATTGAGGCCGGGATTCTACTGAAACATCGCCTATGTCCAAAAGGTCATAACCACGACACTGTCTGTACGCGATAGAGCGAGTTGGCGTTGCAACCGACATGAATGTCGGTTAGGGTAGATTAAAACATTAATTTAAACAACGATTGTACGTGGCGGGCAGGTAACCGATAAGTACCAAAATCTTTTTTAGTGTATTATTTGTATTTATAGCCATTAATTTGTAAAATTTGTAAATTGGGTAAATTTCTTTTCACGTAAATCTTAGTTTACTCCATTTAAAGGTTTCTTTATAGTTTGTTGTTTTAATTTCATTTCTTTTATTTCTATTTGGTCATTTTTCTGATCCTTTCTAAACGTTATATAAAGACTACCAGAGATTTAAAAGTACAGTACATTAAGTTTTGACAATGTAGTTACTCCAATAGACGTCAACATGTAATAAAAGAATGAAGCTAAGAAAGTAGTCAACATAAAAATAAAAGATAAAATATTTGGATCGAAAAAAAACATAAAAAACAATTTATTTTCAGCAGCAAACTTTAAATAAAATTAAAATTAAAAACAAAATACAAAATATCTATTTAAAATTATTTTTGTAAATAAGTATATCTTTTTCCATTCTAGGCAATCAGATTAGAAAGCTTAAATTTAGTTTTAAAATAGGCAAATAATAAATCTCCAATCCAAATAATGTAACACTACTTAGTAAACGTCTCTTTTATAAAGTAGAAAGATACAACTTCTCTCAATAAAAAAATCATGAAACTTAAAATAATCGAAGAGATATCCTTGGCCATGAACAAAACTTTATGAATAGAGATAACGGTTTAATGTTCTCACAACTAAAACCATCACAAAACGATTGTTTTTTAATTTAAACTTCAAATAGATTGTTGGATATTGGTCCAGATCATTTTGCAATCATTATAACGTTACGAAAAATAAACTTAGTTGTTTTTCTGGATTAAAAAAATATTTTTAAATAAGAAAAAAATGGAGATTATATTAAAACAATTTAATAGCAACAAAGCACTAAAGAATAAAGTGTTTGTAGTCGCTGACACAATTATGATGAAATTGTTATATTATACTTCAATACATATATTTTAATAATTAACAAAGCTATTGAAATCATATGCTTTAACAAGCATATGCATTTCACGATTATTATTTTGAAATAACTAATTCCGATGTATGATATCCCGCAGTTACTCGATCAAGCAATTATAATATTAAATTATATATAAAAATCTATACCAGCAAGCTATTTAATACAGACACGTCAGAACATTTATAATCTTCTATCAAAGAATTAAAAAAGGAAATACCAAAAAGCATTTCTACATTATGTTTAAATTTTTTAATATTAATATTAAATGACAACTGATATTTTAATAAGATGAATTAAAAATTGTTTTCAAATTAAGGAATAAATAAAAATAAACGATATTACGTTAAATATAATTGTTTTTTTTTTTTACAAATCAGGTATTCTTTATTATTAAAATTCTTCATGTGTAAACATATTGTTTTCCCTTTGTTCATCGTTCCATGTGATTTAAATAATTAATTTCATCACGGTAATATAAAATGACTATACCATAAATTTTTGAAGTATATGTTATTACGTAGAAAAGTATAACAGTCTGTATATATCCAGCTTATAAAATTAAATACTTAAAATATAAACGTATTTTTTTTTTTTTTTGAAGATTGTGTTTATTATATGGTTAACTATGACATTTTCGCGTCAAAATTTAAAAAAAATAAATATAAAGTACACTAGTTCAGTAACCTATCATACAGCTAAACTATTTTTTTTTTTTACTCAAATAGTAAAAAATACGAAGTAAGCAAGTTAAAACCGAATCAATATAGACTTCGCGACAAGAAAATTTTATGAATGAAATTAAAGTTTAACATGTTTAAAAAAAAGTTTACATATTTAAAAATTTTACAAAAGATATTCGGAGTGCATCCTATGGAAAAGTGTATTTTTATGATTGAGGGAACAAACTGAGAGTCATCTGATGCAAAACGCTGTTGCCAAAATTGTAAACCTTTTTGTTGAATGATTTTCCTTCAATACATCGGTAGTGGGGGTTTTGATTCTTAAATTATATTCTTCAAATAATCACTAAGAAAAAAAATCGCAGCTAGAAATCTGGAATACGCGATACCATCGCCCTTTGCTGAAAGTTTTTTTCTGCAAATTCCGCATGAAAGCGTGATAATGACTTGTTTGATGTGTGACGCGTTACTCCGTCTTGTTAGAAGTCGTACTCTTTTCTCAGGATTTGTTAACAGAGCGTAAAAATGTAAGTACATTTCTATATTGACAATTCGATCCAAAGTTATTGCTCTCAAATTTCCAGAAATTGTACACCATACATCGCTTTTCTCATCGTGAAGTAGACGCTCAAAAATACGGTGAAGGGGGTGTACGAACTTACATGCTCAGATTAATCAAACTGAACTCACTGTGATTTTGTGAACGCGTCTTCGCAAATCAACTGATTTGAAAGTAGAGAGTTCCAGAGTTCAAGGTTCTATTAAAAAAGCAGTTACTTTTACACGAATTTGAATACTAGATCTTGGATACCAGTGTTCTTTGGTTTTTGGGTTTCAATTAA
This sequence comes from Lycorma delicatula, assembly GCF_047948215.1. Taxonomy (NCBI): domain Eukaryota; kingdom Metazoa; phylum Arthropoda; class Insecta; order Hemiptera; family Fulgoridae; genus Lycorma; species Lycorma delicatula. Next base: position 48,390,283 of record NC_134464.1, on the reverse strand, counting down.
CCACAGATCTCAAAAATGGTTGACCTGACACTGTACAAGACCGTACTTTACTTACACTCATAATATGACCCTCATTCATCCTCTGAAATAATACCTGATGGTAATTTCCGGAGGCTAAACAGAAAAAAGGAAAGTTAACGAAACTTGCCTCATCTACGTGAAATATACCAACGAGTCTATCTGCTCATTGACAATGTTTTTGAGAAGCCATTGTAATAATTAGGATATTTTGATTTGTCCTTCTTTTATAATTAACAGTTTACTATTAACAACAATAGACAAGAATAGTATCATTAACAGCCATGGTAACGCTAATAATAATAAAGTTAAAGGTGACTGAAATAAATGCAACCACATCAGTTTGATTTTAAGCCGCCAACTACGTAGAGTCGGTTAATGGTCAGATCGTTCCCATTTAACTAAGATAATCCAGAATCGGAAAATAAATTTTGTGATATATTAGTCGATTATATTTTCTCCAATGAGTTTCAAAGCTTAATAAAACATTATATAATTAGATAAAAAAAATTTCGATTGGTATTCTCTCAATAATTTTTTTGTCAACATTCAAACTTTCATTTCACTGTTGAAATTAATGAACGACAAAAAACAGTTTTTAAAACAATTTTCTGTTTAGCTGGATTTGGTTGTGCGTTATATGAATGAATTGCTTGTTTTGACAGGAAAATATTATTTCAACCAGGATATTTTATACCACAATCAAGTGATAGAAGATTATCATAGTAATCTTGGAGTTTACTGGATCAAACAAAATAAATGTTCTTTTAATTTGTAATTTTAATATTCCAGTCGATACCAGAATGGTTTTATTATTTACTAATTTATGACATTTTTATTTTAAAATAAAGGCAGAATCTCTCTTTCCTCAACTCATAATAAACTGAATAGCCGTTAACCAATTGGTAGAAATCTATTCTTCATATCGTTATAAATAATGTTTTTGTGCCGATGGAAAGTTAGTTAGTAGTTCCAGATGGACCACTTGTTACAATTCTGTTTTATCCCAATTGAAGTTAAATTAACGACTGATTTTCAAAAAAAATTCTATTATACAGATTACATAAGATTATAAATTTGAAAGGGTTGTGCATAAAGGAACATTTAATGCCGTCCTTTATCGTATAGTGGAAAAGTGTTATTGTTGTACAGAGAATAGGTAAAATGTTTTAAATGTACTAAGCTCTCAACTCACATTCTGGTTGTTCATAAAAGGCATTGTCTGCACTATGTCGGCAACGTGATATTACAGTACTATGAAAAATTTAAAATCATTAAAAGTATGTTTTCTGGTGAAAATAATTACTTGTACTGACTTTAGTTTATGTACATAATGCCATTTTTTAAATTGTAGATAATGCATTTAGCATTGTAGATATAATTTTTCTACACAATAGAAATGTTTTTATTTATAGGTACCAGTTAAATATATGAAATTCTGATTTATTCACAAGTAAAAGATTTTCAAAGAAAATTGTTGTATTTGCACTAATATTTTGTTTTACGCTGTGTTTAATATTACTTATAGCTTAGGTACATACAAAGCATCTGAGATACACAGGTACCAGTTCAATATTTAGGCAATTAGTTATATATATAAATAAATGAAATTCAACCTTACCAACAATTCGTCCGCAGTCTCTTTTCTAACACATTCGACTATCCTCAAGAAAAGTTATTCCTCAATTTTGATCATTAAAATTAAATTATGTAAAAAGTAAATTTATAAAATTTAAAGTTAATCATGTCTGCTATACAATAAGGTCGCAGTTGTTATGAATATTTGTGGTTAGAGAGAGACAGTTTAGGCATCCTGATAATTTATTAATTATTTGTTTAAATAAAATACGTCCTAGAATCTGGTCGGTTAATTGATTTTTTATTGTAATAGTATATACTGAATTTTTCGAGGATACTGGTTTTATAAAGTCATTAGAAATATCTAATATTTTAATAAAATTGTCGGGATTGTATTTGTATTTGTTTTGTAATATGTGTCTTTATACTGTTAATATGCTGTTTGGCTCTAATAGAAAAAGAACGGTTGGTCATAACTATATATTCTAAATGACATTTCAGACTATAGACTTGTTTATCTAATATATTTACATTTTTGAGTTTGCTATTTTAGCATGATCGTTATTGTTTATTATTTTATTTTATTTTGGTGATGTATGTTGTCTTTAGATTATAGGTTTTTTTATATTTTATCAAAATATTTATAAAACATTTTATAAATTCTACTTTTATATAAGACTTTTCCAAATCGTTATGTGATAATTTGTCTTTTATATATATTTTATTTTTAATTTTAATGAATGATTTATTGATCAGTTGTTCATTGTAACCATTTAAAAAACGTATTATAATGAACAGAAAAAAAGGAACCACATATAGCCTAGACATCATCAGCATTTTGTAGGTTTTGGTTAGTGATATGGAAGATGCTTTTTATTTTGTGAATAATTATTGTAAGTAAGCGTTTTCATAAAGAAAGATTTAAACGTAAGTACTAGCGATTAGTTTCTATGGCAGTACAAAAATGAATTATGAGAACAATGAATGATTAATTTCTATGGCAGTAAGGAAAGAGGGAGACTGATTTTGATAGAGGTTTGTGCATTGTCTCATTCTGATAATCTGAAAGATGGATTAAATATTGATTTTCTATTTACCGATATTGTTATAATATTTAATTTTAATCATTTTGTAGGAAATACTATGAAATTTTACTCACATTTCCTACAAAATGTTTAAAATTAAGCACATTGACACATTAAGCTAAAATTGCGAAATTGCAATAAAATTCTGGTTTATTCACAAGTAAAAGATTTTCAAAGAAGATTGTTTTTTATTTGCATTCAACATTTTTAAATTCTTCTGTCAAAAAAAAAATGATTTTCATCATTTTTTTTGGCTTCATTAAAAAAAAATGATGAAAATTTTGCTAAAGGAATTATAGAATGTTAGAAGTTGAATATGGAACATTAAATTTCCATAGTAGAGAAACATTAAAAATGTGACAGAATTGCAGAAATTTATAGTTGAAGCGACAATAGTATAAACGAGTTCGTAGATTAAACTAATGTTTGTTGTTGATATTAACTACTGTCAAAAGGAGGATTATTTACCACGAAAGGAGATGTTAGTATAATTTTGATTAGGTCCGAATGTAATAGATTTGTTACTTGCAATTGATAATTATGGAAATTATAAAATATGATTTATTATTACAGAATTCTTTATTAATAAAAGTAATGATTTTAAAATTATTTATTGATTTCAAAAAAGCGTACGATTGCATACATAGGCCTTCGATGTTAAAAATTATGAGAAATCTCGGATTGGATCCTAAATTGGTAAATATGATCGGTTTAACATTGACAAATACAAAATCTAAAGTGAAGTTTCGTGGCGAATTTTCCGAACCTTTTTACATAAAATCCGGATTGAGACAAGGCGACGGATTTGCACTAGAATTATTTAATTGTACACTAGAATTTCTGATACGCGAATGGTTTAAAATTAATCCCAAAAATATTCACATGGGATACAAAAGAGATAACTTAAATTTAAATTGCCTAGGATTTGCCGACGACTTAGTTTTATTATCTAATAGTATCGCAGAAGCCAGAATACAAATAACAAGTATAGAAGAACTTGCGAATAAATTGGACTTAAAATTTCTTACGAATAGACTAAAATGATGGCTATAGATCCTTTAGTTATTAATTCTGTGAATATTAATGGAAACAAAGTAGAACTTAAAGAAAAATTTAAATATCTTGGAGATATCATTACTTGTAATTGTAACGAAAAATAAAATTGGACTAAAAGACTTAATATTATTAAGTCTATTATATTTTTGGTTACTTGTAGCACTAAAGTGCTACAAGTAACCAAAAATACTTACAACAAAAAATCGCTCTCGATTAAAATTAGACATTACAAAACTGTGGTTAAACCAGTAATTACTTACGCGAGCGAGACTTTATTTAGATTAAATCAGAAAAAAAGACTTGAATATTCTGACTAGAGTGGTCCTTTGCGGCCTTAAAAGTAAAAAAAAAAAAAAAAAAAAAAAAAAAAGTAATGATGTAAATGCATTTAACACCCTATTAGATTTTATCATTTGTGCTTCATGGAAAGAAATTTCAATTTTTGTATTTGATAACAGGTGAAAGGATCTACTCGGTTACTTTACGTGGCTTAACATTGCAATGAAAAGAAATTTTCTGAAGCGTAGAGACGAGTAGTGTTATGGTCAGTAAGATAGGAAAGAATTGTATGCGTATGAGCACTAGCCTTTAGGGTACCTTTAAGGGTTTACCTTTAGGGTTATACTGTTCTACAAACGAAAAGATTTTCTATGAATACAGCAATAATCAAAGTGTGTGAAACATAATTAAAAAACAAAACATCTATATATTTACATGCAAATACGCATACGTAGAGGAGTAGAAAATAATAATAAAATTCAGATAATCAAAAATTACGTAATTAAAAATTATAAAATGATTTTTACAAAAAATAAATTCCGGAATTTTATTTGTTTGTAAAACGATAAAGATAATGGAGTAAAGATAAACAAAATAACAAAGGATAAACAACTAAAATAAATAAATATTAAAATATATTACCCGACTGGTTAAACGAACGAATGAATTGACTGATTGATTATTCTGTACCTGTCGTACTTATTACAATTAATGGTGTACGAATAATATCGTGTGCTGCAAATCTTTTGAACAAATCATTTATTTTTTTTTGTTTTTGATTTAATAAAAAAAAGTATAAACATATATATATATATATATATAACTATGTATTCAATCCGTTTTTATTTTATTTATTTATTTTTTGTTTTGTTACGTAAATTGTTTGAATGAGGAAAAAGGCGCCATGTATTGTATGCTAATTTCTTTATAAGAATACGTTCCGGGTTTCAACTAACTAAAACTTAACAATCACCAAACAATCCGATTCTTGCATTCTTTTTGCAATTTCGTTGTGCATTTTTTCGAGATTTTTTTTAAATTTAATCATTAGAAGAAGAATAAAAAGAACTAAGATAGAATTAAATTAAAATAAGAAGTAATGAGAAAGTTCCCTACTGCATACTAGCATTGACATTTAAAGCATTAAAATATTATTTATTATATCTTAATAAACATAATGATGAAGTTTTTTTTTTAATTATATTCTTTTCTTTTCAAAACAGTAAATTCGATGTATTATTTGCAAATGTTGTATTTAAAAATGTTCTTTCTTTTAATTTTCAAACATTAAACAATTCTAATCTGCCATTATTTAACGTATGAACATCAAAATATTATTTTCATAAGAAACTGAAAAACTATAGTCATTTAACTGGTCTGATGCTCTTCTCTATTCTCTAATATGCCAGTTTTTTTTTTACCTTAATATACCTGTTACATCCTACATTTTTTGTTCCTTAGTTATCAGTTAGAATTATTCTAATATTTGTCTACCTTAGACTAATTATTTTGAATCCATTGATAAATAATTCCAATCTTGTCAATAGTATTATTTTCAAGGTTATGCCAAACATTTATTTTATTCAATTTTCCTGAAAATCTTTTCATCAACCCAATTTTATTCTCTTTGTTCTCTTAAAAAAAAAGAAATTTTTACTTTAAACGAATCCTTTTAAGAATTTATTTCTTCTTCGTAATTTTTTTTTTATTACCAAAATTTGTTTAAAAATTGAAGATCTGCCTTTACCCTTTGTACTTTCTCGAAGAGCTCGATTCACACATCCTGCTAACAATAATTAAGGTCCATTATCCTTTTAAAAGTTTTTTAATTTCCCTCTTTTCTATTTGTCTTCAATTTGTACTCTCTTACTTTTCAACATCCTTCTGCAACACCGTAATTCAAAAGGTTCTCATCGTAGTGTAACTAAATTTACTACTGTTTATGATTCGCTGAAATAAATTACTAAATTATATATCGTTTTTTTTTTTTTTACGATTCCTGAATGTAAAATATATAATATATATAATATTAAATATATAATATATTCCTAATGGTAAATACTGTAATTTTCTGTATAAAATCTTTTCAACCTAGTTCATACACGTTTTTCTTTTAATATCTTCTAGTTTAATCAATGAAAAAACAATGAAAATATTTTTAAAAATTAAACGAATGAAAATCTTAAAAGATTTAGGTTAGTTATTTCATTATTAATAATATTTGGTTCTTGATCTTTATTATTCAGTATTAGATATAACAATTCATCGATTCTCAGAAATATTATAAAAGACTAGCCGGTCAGACTCGTTTCGCTCGCCGCACCATCTATCCAGGATACGCGTTCGTATCCTCATTTTTGTAAAAATATTACGTATTTTACAGAAATATATTAAGAAAAGAAATATTACACTGTAGAGAATATTTTTCTGAACATTTTAGTGTTTTTATATTTAAAATAGGCTTAAGGAGTGAGTAGATGTAATAAATTTTAATTTTTTAATAAAAATATAATCTTTAACGCTAGCCGTATTGATAACATGGAGTTAGCTTATGGACGCCGTCTTTTTCGTTTATTCTTATATGTGTTCGTGTAAGGTTATGTTATTTGCCATTCCAGCTGCTGCTATTGGCGCAAAGCTGGCCACGTGATTGGTGCAGAACGGACCGCGTGATGCAGTCTCTTTCCCGCTAAATAAAAAATACTTTTTTCTGTACTGCTAAATTTTAATTAAATCTCTTTCTTTTATTAATGAAATTAAATAAATAAAAGTAATAAATAAGTAAAAATACAAATACTAAAACTTAGAACTTAAATAAAATATAATCTGGGATGCTTTTTGTAGTTTCAAGACTTCGTTACTGTTTGAAAGAAGTAAAAATGTACGACTGTATAATAATAAAATAAAGTTTCTTCGTGAGACTTATAAAGAAAGGATAAAAGATTACCTTTGGAAAACTGATTTAAGGAAGATGTAATATTTTCTTTCTTAATGAAATTGTGTAAGGAAATAGGCTTAGAAAATGTTTCTTTAGGTTGGCAGATTTTCTTTGGCTTGAATTAATTCACCAGGAAAGCTTTCCTGGAAAAGATGTGAAAACTTTTCCAAGCTTTGAAAAAGTTGTATGGGAATATGGAAATTAATATTGTAGCTTATGAAAACACCATAAATTACCGGGATTCGAACCTTCGGATGAAAAGCCAAGACTCTAAAATTCTGCCTCAAACAACGGCATATATATGTACAAAGCTTACTCCCAGTTGTTTCACAGCAGCTTCAGAGACGTGTGGGCGTCCTGGTGATTTTATATGTTTCAGAGAACAATCTGAAACATAAAGAATATTTGGTGCCAAGAGTAAATTATTTGCCTACTAGGAGGCTTCCTACCGTACTCTTTTCGAAAATTGTTTTGAACTACAGTTGCTGATTGCAAATCGTGAAATCAAAACACACAGCGAGCACATTCCGCACTAGTAAATATACCCATATTTGCAACACTGGATGCAGCACTGGTGGCTGAATTCGGTACTAATGAACTGCAAGAGTCAAAAACTTGACGTGTTTTGCTATGTTATGAGACTTCAACCGAATCTAAAAGTTATAAAAAAAAAATTTTTTTTTATTTTTTAAAAATTGTGAATAACTATTTAGTATAATTAATTATTACATAGATATTTTAAATCTTGAATTAGTTAATTAATAAAAATGTTCGATAAAATATATTTTTTTTACTAATTACGGATGGATGTAAACAATTAATAAAAAATGTATTATTATTTATTTTTATTATTTAATAAAATAGGCACAGTTCGCTTTAATATGTAAATGCTTAGTATAATATGAAAACGGATATTTAAAAAAAGTATCTTACTCCTAACTTGCAGTGTTATTGAAATTAGGAAATCTTTACACACCAAATACATTTATTAATAAACATTCTGCTAGATATTTTATTAGGTTTTCGATATTAATACTTAAACGTAGTTAGCTGGCTTTTATAAGTTTTTTAAACTGAATACATAATTTTATAGTCCTTGGTAGAAATTTAATACGTTAACATTTCTTTTTAAAGATAAAAATCGATTCTAAGGAAAACAGTTTTTAAACAAATTTGTCACTTAAAAACTTTAACGTTTTAGCTAAATTTTATTTATATTTATATTTAAAAATATATATATAAATTTGTTTAAAAGTTGTTTTATTTGTTTTTACTTTTATCTACATATGGTGAATAGCCTAAAAATTTAAATTTTGTAACTATACCCAAGATTCTCTTCTTCCTTCGTATTTTAATTGAAATAAGATCCTCTTCGTATTTAATAGATTAACCTCAAAAATTAAAAAAAAATTCATATATTGAACAAATTAATTCCGCTACTGAAAAAGTGTATAAAACTTTGTTTCACTACATAAAAGCTATATTAATTTATTGATTTTTTTCACATTATCTGCCCCACTGATTTTATTATTGTGACACATTTTAAGCACCTAAGATGTTTTATACAAAATCAGAGAATTACTTTCTTTGTGAGTATTGATGTTCATTATACAGTTAGTCCCAAGGGTAAACAAACTGAATGTGCCATTTAATAGAGCAGTATATCAAATGAATTTTTACTTGGTTGGTACGGTGATATGTAACAGTATATTTGTTTCAGCGGAATAATAATAAAAAGTTAACGGATAACCTTTTTATTATTCTATTTAAAAAAAATAAACCTATAAACCTGGTATGGGTTCTTGTTATTCCTGAGAATAGCATTTATTTTACGTTTGGGAGTGACTTGTAACTTATTTCAATCACTTAACGTTTATGATAGATAACAACACAAACATGCATAAACACACACACACATCACAAATTCAAGAGAAATTCTTCGTAAAATTTAAACGAGTCCAATTTTTACGGATTTTCATAAAATACGATGATATATTATTTATATTTTCGTAACGGCTTTACCCGGTATTGGTTAAATCTAATGTACAGTCGTCCATATACGAGTGTACTGTCCATATACTGATTAAACATACGGTAGATGTATTTGAAGTTATTCTAAAACATAAAATTCTATCTCGGATTGATTTGCTATCCCGATCATGGGAAATGAACAAATAAAATAAACACCATTTACAGTTTATTATAAGCATTTGTAGAAGACAAGTTTTATCCTATGCCCTCTGTTATATGAATAAATAGCACTTATATATATAGCGTGGGACAGCCAACAACCGGCTCTATTTCAAGTGGAAAAGACAATATTTGATTTCCCGCGGTTCCAATTTATTATTTTTCATCTTCTTCAGGATGTTTATACCACTTGTTGCTTGTAGTATAGATCGATTCAGGTACTATACTTCCTTTTATAATCACTTAACAGCTGAACGTAGGAGTTGACAAAGTTTATTCGGTATCTCATACCTGTTATGTTTATTAAATCACATTATGAATGAAATGTAACTGATATTTTATTCATATAGACTGATATATAAGTAGAAAAACAGATCGCTGTTTTTATTTAGTTGTTATCGGAAGGAGTCAAGAGGTAGGAAGAGTTAACTGCACCTTAATATCTAATATACTATTCTGATAAGTATAAATATATCACAAAGAATATTGCACTATTTAGTAACATTTTTTTATCTATATTCTTATTCTTACGAGTCAATTCGCTTTATATCACCTTACTTAATCCTTTTAATGGGTTTATCTTTTTTATCCTTCTTTTTTATTTACCTTCAATTTATTTTATTTTTTTAAGGGACCACATCAGTTCAAATTTAAATATATATAAATTAAATTGTTGCAAATAAAAATTACTTCATTATACTACATAGGGTATAAAAAACAGTAATCTTTATAAAGTGGGAAAAGGTCCAGATAAAATCGATATAAAATAATGCCAAATGAAATAAAACTTTATTACACGAAATTTTTCTTTGATTTTTTTTCATAAATCTTATCTTAAGCGTATGAAAATATAGCTGACAATTTAAAAGGGAGTTTCAGACGGATCCACAGAAATAAATGGTATTGGGAGATACCATTTGAAAATGATGGAACTTATCAAGTTATCCATAAGCAATGTTCTAAAGAATTTTTTTGGCAAGATATGATAGGAAATTCAACATGTAATGTTTTCAATCAGATCCATTCGAAAAATTACATTCTAATTTCACAACATGAATATGCTCGGTCAGAAAATGTAGATGATACTTAAAAAAAAAAATGTAAGAGGGGAAATTTAGACTAATAAAACCTTTTAAATGAAGAAGTTGAATTAGATGCCAAAGTTGGAGCTTTTTAGTATAAAAAACCTCATATTACGAAGGAAAATCTAACTAAATGTATTCAACAGGAGGAAATATTTTATGAGGTTGTATCAAAAATACAATTTATGTCAAAATAACAAAAACGCTGTTGAGCAAATCAAAATCTAAGAACGAAATTTGTTATGTTCATGATTCCATTGCTCTTCGTTATGTCTTAAGACCAAACGGTTTGAGTAATAGTGTATTAAAAATCGGCTCCTTAAGTGGGACCAAAAGTAAATTGTTTGATAATAAGCGTATAATAAGGAGTTCTTAAGGAACGTCCATAATTTATTCCACAACATAAGTTATCAGTAAGCAAGTTCATTAGTAAAGTAATATACCTGCTTTCACTTCAAAGACAAAAAAGAACAAACCAATAAACAAGTAAACAACCAATGAAAACAAAAAAAAACCAAGGATAAGCGAATCGATTGTTACATAACAATGTAGAAATTACAAGAACAGAACAAATTGTAGCTGTAAATAAAATAAATAAAAATAAAGAAGTAAACTAAAATAAGCCCTAAGTAAAGATCATGAAGACATTTCAACGCTCTTTCGTCCCCGATATTATCAAGCCGATTGATCGCTAAGTGGTTGACGTGATTTTCTAAACATTATTGATATTTAATATTGTATTGCCTCACAACCTCACGAACCATCGGCAGCTCCAAATTTCTTGAAACTCATCGTTCCGTGTGAACCATTGAGCCTCTAAAATGTTCTCGTTACCTTGTTTAGAAAGCGTCGTGTGATATTTTGGTTACTATTTCTTGTTGTCCCACCACAACTCCACACCATAAGTCCAGATTAGTCGCAGAATAATTTTGTAAATCAGAACTTTATTGGACAATGTGAGGTGTGAGTTAAGGCCTTCAGTGGACCGATTGAAAGAGAATCGCGCCTGTAGAAAGAAGCTTGCTAGTCTCCCACGGATAATCCAAGTAATGATATTTCAAACTAGTCTGTAAGGATCAGTACACAATTCATAATTCCGTTCATAAACAAAACAAAACTGCCGATTTCCTTGGCGAAGTGGTTGCATCTAGATTTTTCACACGATGGTCTCGTGTTCGAATCCCGGTCATTCATGGCTTTTATCATACGCTAAAAAAAGTAATTTCTACATTCTACGCTAAAGCTTCAAACTTATGTGGCGATAGCATCAAGCTAGGAAAAAATACATCAGGGATATCTCTAAAGTAAAGATCGCTGGAAAATTTCTCTTCTTAAGGTTGGCAAACCTGTGTCGTTTATGGCCACATTAGTAATGTACACACTCCCATGCTGTGTGTAAGTTGTCACGTTGTAGAATCTTTGATTATGTGTGAGTTATAAAATGAATAAGAAAATCGATGTTACCTCCGACTGTGAAATACGTGAAACCATACGTTTTTTAAACCATCAAAACGTTAAGCCGGGTGAAATTCATAGGCAGTTGGTTGCTGTGAACCGTGAAAATGTAATGGATGAAAGAAACGTTCGAAAATGGTGTGAAAGTTTTAGATATAACAGAATTAATGTGCACGATGAAGAAATTTCCGGGAGCCCCTCGATAATCACCGAGGACTTGTTTAAAGGCGTCCATGATTAAATCAGAAAAAATCGTCGCTCAACGATTTCTGACCTGGCCCTTCATTTTCCGGATGTTTCAAGACCTGTTATCGGTTGCATTGTTCATGACCATTTGGGCTTCGGAAAGGTTTGTCCACATCCGGTGCCTCACGTCTTAACGGAACGTCACGAAAAAATCCGAATGGAATTTGCTTTGGAATTTTTGATGCGCTATACAGAAAAAGGTGATGAACGTGGATTTTGTATTACACAACAGAGAAAAAACGGCAGTCAAGTGAATGGCGTTATCCTTAATCACCAACCACAACAAAAAAGGTCAAGCCACAGCCATTTTGGCGCAAACTGATTGCCATAGTTTTTTGGGATCCATTTCATGCCAAATGGAACGACTATAAATGCAGAAACTACTGCCAAACTCTACGTAAATTACGGCGCGCCATTGAAAATCGGTGATGTGGGCCGCTGACCAACGGTGCCGTCCTGGTGTACGATAATGTAGTCCACATGTTGAGGATCCGACACGTGATTTAGTGAGAACATTTGGATGGGAAATTTACGATCACCCACCATGCAATTCGGACTTAGCTCCTTATAATTACCATTTGGGAAATTGAAAGAATGTTTGAGTGGTAAGCAATGCGCGGGTGTTGATGAACTTAAATGTTGTTAATCAGTAACTAAATGGTCTGTCGCCAGTAGAATTCGAGAGGGGTATATTGAAGCTGGTATATCGCTACGATAAATGTCTTAATTCATGTGGCGATTATATAGAGAAGTAGTCATGGTTTATACAAGTTTAAGAGAAATAATAAATATTTGTAAAGTGTTCAGAATAAATGTTTTTATAATGAAACGGTCTTTACTTTAAAGATAACCTCTTGTATATATTTGCAATCGCCATTAAATAAATAAATCTCCACCCGATAATAAGTAAACCCAGCAAGAACGGACTAATGTCCAGACTTTGCGATAAATATGGGGATATTCATCCCCGATATCTTTGCGTTCCGTTCCGTGTAAGTTAACTGCTCTTGTGCTTTCCCTTCTTCTGAGAACTTCATGATAAACTGATATTATAGCATTAAATTATTATATTCTTTATCATATAATAAATTTTTTCTTAATTCATTTTCAATATATGTCCAATTTAAGGAAAAAATACGCTTAAATGTAAAATAATTTTAAATAATAATATCCGTACACTGAAAAGATTATTAAAATTTAAAAAATATAATTTCTAGTGATACATGACATATATATTAGCATAAAATATCCGCACAATTAAAACAATGATATAATCTTCTTATCTGATTTTGATATTGATAGTTCTTCTTACCTACAACATTAGAAAGCAACCGATCCTCTTGATCAGCAAATACGAAGTGACATATTATTTTAAGGTCATTCTTATGATATAAATTATCATGTGTAACATTAAAAAAATTTCAGAACAAATCGTTTAAATATCAGATATTTATGTAGTGTCATAACCTTAATGTTTGTAAAAGATCTGACATTTATAATCAGTTATTCCTAAACATAACATAAACATTTACAAGTATAACAATAACCAATGTCAGACTTACTAAAGAAAATAATTTAATAAGAAAAATATTGAAGAAAGCAATATTAATTGCTTACCAATTTACAAGTGATGCTTAGCCGAACGTATGAACATTCATTCAGCTCTCCACAGGGGGTGGCACTATAGTTTCGATAATTATTATCAGAGAAAGCAACTGAAACTGATGTATCTTGTACGATAATTGGTTTACATCTACCACAATCTCGAAAAGTTTGAGAAAAAGTTTGTGTAATCCTTTCTGTTATAAGACAATGCGTTATACAAGTGTTTCAATCCCCCCAGGGGGTTGACAAAACAATAAATTTACAAAAAAAACAACAGTTTTAACGACATAAAATGATAAAATTTATTTAGAAATTTTATAATTTTAAAGGTAAATAACCTTCCAAGGAAACCTAGTATAATTTATATGTAATTTATTACGATGAAGAAAATAAGAGAATTCCTTATGAAATTAAGATTCATTTTTGCTTTTTGTGGACTTTTATTTTTATAGAAAAAATAAAGTTTTATAAGAATTTTTTCGTATAGTAAGTGTATAAACATTTTTCCGATACTGTTTTATCTAAATGTTTTACGCTCAGTGTTAATTAATGTGAATTAACGAAAACTCCGTATAAACGATTTGATCACCAACTAACTGAATACATTAATATAATTGTTTACTTTTCAGAATTTAAAATTTGTCTTTATATTATAATTTATGAGTTAATTGGTAAATATTCACAACCAATTAGTTAAACTTTCAAACTTCCTCCGTCAAATTATATGTTTTATTTTTCTACTTTGTCGGATTGATTAGAAATTCTTCGATAACTTATAAAGTTCCTTCAGCGGTAAGCTGAATATTCTAATTCTTAATGATTACCGATACGTATAAAGATTTATAACCCGATAAGTATATTTATAAGCACTTTAATGAACGTAGCGGTTTGAATCAAATCTTTTGATTTTCTTTTTAACTGCGATAAAGAATTGAAGAAATAGGTGTAAAAAAAATTCATTTCGGCACGCTGGAAGGAGGATTTCACCGGTTCTAAGTAGGGGATAAAAAGAATTTTCACCATAAAGTTAAGAAAAACTTCTAATTTACTCAATACAACAATGGTTCTGTATGAAAAGAGGTTTCCTATGTTTAGCATATGAGAAACCCCATCTTCTTACAATTCCAGCAACATTTTGGTCATCTTTTGCCGTAAGAGTTGATCATATCAAAAATAGTTTCGGACAAAAGTTTTAGGTAATGTCTAAAGTACTAACGACCATCTTAAACCAATTCGATACTGTGCCTATTAAAGGAGCTATGATTTTTTTTGTCTTCGAAACCCCATTTTTCCCATCCCCTAGGCCAACGATTGGTGACATCAAAAACTTTACTTGGTTAAGTTTTAGGTCCTTATCCAAAGAAGGGTAGGAGCTTAAAACGAATTCGATATTTTTCTTAATAAGAAAGTTAGAGCGATATTTTTTTTCGAAAAAGCCCCCATTTCTACCCCCATGGTCGGATTATTTCAAACAAACCTAATCGGAATATGTAACATGTTTAAACTTATTACGGGATTTTTTTCAACGGTAATGAATAGATCAACAATTATATTTTCAAACAATTTTCGGAGAATAAATTTTGTGAAATTTGAAAGATTTGTTAATTTATTAATCAAATCTTATAAAACTTATTTATTTTTTTAATGTTTTAACTACAAGATAAAAGTTTCTGAGGAGCGTTGAACTCACAAATAAAACTTTGATTTTATATAAAGATGTTTTTATAAAATTTTGCTTTTGGTGAAAGGCTAACATACGTTAAATCTTCCAAATAATTCTGAATGATATTCATTTTTAGTGCCTTACCAAATCTCTGTTAAAATATATCCGACATTATTTCGATAATAAAATTCTGAATTTAGTAAGGATACTTTACGAACATTCTTTGAGATAATGATATCAGAACTAATAAGAAATAAATTAACCCAAATCTTTACACCTAAAAATAAAATTTTTCTAACTTATTTTTTTCAAGAAACTGTTGGCTGCGCCAAATAAAAGTTACATAGGGTAGGATTACAGACGGGATTTGGTATACGTAGGTTGTATACCTATGGTATTCAATTGGTATATAGCGTAATCCAAATTACAGTACATCCCGCTATAACGTGGCCATTCCGTGATAATTATTATATCTGCGTTTCAGGCACTTCGCATTTTTTTCGAAGATAAAGTAATAAACGAAAATAAAATAGTGCCAATTGAGTTAATAGTGTAACACTTTTTCGAACGGTAAAATACGGTAATTGTACAGTCTTTTATGCACTTTCCTTTATAGCCTAATTTAAATTAAGAGTAGTAATTTAAATTCAGTACTAACTGATTAAATTTCTAAAAATACGGCAAGATAATACACGACATTACCATCTAAAAATTAAGTGAACGTAAACTTTTGATATTGTTATTTTATGTTTTTATTTATTGTTTATACAGTATATTAGCTGTTATTTTCACTCAATTAAATGTATTAGTGTATTTATTTATCTGTTGAGTTTATTGCTAACTACGTTATATGTAATTAAAAAGTAGAACAAGGTTGTTTTAGACCTGATAATAGTTTTTATCCGCGTAATTTTGAATCGCGTTATAGCAGATTCGTACTGTATTTACTAACTTTCCAATTATTATGGGGAGACCGCGATGGGTAAATCTCTAGAAGAGAGACAAGATAGGGAGAGCAGAGACTGCTACCACGACACTCTGAGGTGACCGTGTTATGCTTGGTGGCGAAGACCGGTTACCTTCGGGGTGTTAAAAAAAAAAACTTTATAAAAAACCCTCTTATATGCATATTTTACAGTACTTATTCTATACATTAAAAACCAGATTTAATTTTGAGATAATGAGACAGAATAGATTATTTAATTTCATTATTTTTACTTTACTTTCTGGTCAGACTACTATAGATATGATATTCTTCATAAGTAATTATATATATTATTTTAAGGCCATTATAATTACTCATTTTTTTTATACATTTTTCTCAATAATTAAAAAATCAAACACTTAAATAATACTGATAAAAAATTGTACTAATAATCAAAATCATATTCAAATATGATTTATAAAGTATATAATTTAGCCCTCTTTTGAGATATATTTCTTCACGCATTTAACTTCTCCTTTCATTATCTATTGGTGCTAATTTATAACTGCATTACAAAGGCAGTCTTTTTTTTTTCTCTAGTTTGATATATATTTCTTAAATCCTTTCTTACTAATCATTTTGTAACAAAAAATAATGAGCCTTATTAATGATAGAATGTTTCATTTTAAAAACAATGGGATTGAAATGCAGAAAAAGAAACAGTTTTCAATGGGAAAATTTATGCAATTTTCCCATTGAAAACTTTAGCTATCTGAGAAGAGTCTGGACTCAAGTAGCTAAAGTGAGAAAAAAATATTAAGCTACAATAGAGAAAGGAGTGAGATAATGATGTACGTAGCCTTCCTCTTTCATGTATTAATCTGTATTGAGAAGAAGTAACAAAAAAATAAAGAAATATTTGAGAGCAGAATAACAATAAAAAAAAAAAAATACAAGATTCGCTGATGATATTGTTATTCTACAAATAATAAATTAGTTAGAAATAAAGAATAATATAATGTGGATTTACTGCTGAACGGGTGATTCAATTTCAATGTAAATAATTGGAAAGCAAAATTAATTAAAACTACAAAAAAAATAAGACTAAAGAGGTTAATATTAAAGTACGAAAACACAATATATCACAAACTGTAAGAAGATTGAAAACCAAATTGTTTGAATCATCAAACAACTAAATAGCAAAAAAAAAAAATATGTATAAGCTAAAAGATATAAATGATAAAGTAAAAGAGTATGTTAATATCAAACATATTAATTATAAAAAACTATATAAATAAAAATTTGTGTGCAGTATAGTATTTCAAAAAGATTTGGAGAAAAATCACAAAAAACAATTGAGTAAAAGGGTGAGGAAAAATGTCAATTCAATAAACTTCTATTGACTTAAAAATATAAACTCATTGTTAAATGTAGAAACAAAGTAACAACAGTTGTGATGAGTAATTTATTATAAAACGTGAAAAACTTTATAAAAATAAATGTTATAAATATATAAAAAATAAAATACGACGTGAATAAATATAATGAGAAAAAAATGACAAGGTGTTAAATTGCAGTGTTTGTATAAAATGAAGTATAAAGTAATAATTAATAACTTATATCGTTCATCAAAACTTGATATCATATATATATTAAATAACTAAACACATATACATCCTAAATTTAAAAAAAATATAAGAAAGTATTTTCCTGGAAAGGAAAAAAAAGTCGAAAAGTGATACTAAAATTTTTTAGTTACACAGCAGGTAAGACGGGCGATTCTGTATCATGAGATGAGTGTGCGTATGTATGTCCGCATCCGTGTGCGTTTAAATCTGAAGACTGTTGTAGTAATAGTATAAGATTTTTAAACCGCAGTATTTTATATGTTAGGATGATTTAAAGGTATTATAATGGAGCATAAATCTAATACGTCTAGAAAATACGGAGGCATAATGCAGTATAATAAAAACCAATGTCTCTTTTACAATCAGGTATTGTCTTCAGATGTAAAGGATACTGTTTTCGAATATAATACCGGTATAGTATATTACATATGAATAAAAATTACATGTAATCTTATTCACACGCGCGCGCACATACACAAAGTTATGTAGCTACATAATAATAATGTATATGAATAGAACTGAAGAGGGAACGTTAAACATAACGTTTTAAAATAATGTGCTTTAAGTAGCCTATTAGCTTTAACGTTCAACGTTTGCTGTTGGTTGAAATGAAAAAAAATATATACACATATATATGTTGGTATTTTATGAGCAAGCATATTGTTTTAAATCACTTACTTTACAACTCTCTCGCTCTCTCTCTTTCTATATATATATATATATATATAGAGTATGTGTGTGTGTGTATATAAAGTAATATTTCTAATTTTATAATTATAATTTAAATGATCTCAAAACATGTATTTCTTTTTTCTATAAAACTATAAAAATTTACGTTTAAATACAATAATAATATATATTGTTTTTGAAAATCAAAGCTTTATCTCGGATGGCGTTTTAGTTTTTAGTGTTGTGGAAATCGGCAGTGCGAGATTAATCGATATTAACGAAGTGAAGATGATTTTTACTTTACATTCTAGACAGAGCTACAGGTGTAGAAAGAAAAGTATTATAATTGATCCTTTTTTTTATCATTTGCGGTTTTCACCGGATCTTGACGTTTAGACACCTAAGGAACCCAAAAAACCGGGTGGAAATTTTCTGGTTGTCAATGTTCATATGTACGCATGTTCGGTGTTCGCTTTTAAATCACCTTATATCTCCAGAACTACTGGACCGATTTTCACCAAACTTAGATTACTTCTACATATGGAGCATTAACGCCACTAGATTTTCAACTTAAAAGGCCAAGGAGGTGTGGCTGTAGAGCAAGGTCACTTTCAGTATCTCAAATTTCACCCAATTAAGGTTATATTTTTCTCAGACACATTTTTTTAACAATTAAAAAATAAAAATATTTGCAAAAAATGCACCCCCACTCCAAATAATGATGTTTTACTCATCTGCTATGTTGTGACGTCACAGGTGAGTGGTAGAATTAAATAAATTAATAATATTTAAAATGTAAAAGAGTAATTCGGTCTGACTGGGTCTCGAACTTGATCGCCCGGTTGACTCAGTACCTGGTTCGTTAAGCCTCGTAGCTACACTAGTCTGTCGACCGTACTAGTGAAATTTGTTTTACATAAGTAGTGAAATTTTATTACTTTAGTGTCGACCGTCGCCGGTAGTACCACCACACTCGCACAAATTAAATACCGTATGCGTGCGCGCTTTGATTAGAACATAAATTAATAAAAATATTATACTTAAATAAAATGATAAGTATTTTTAATTGAAATGTGTGTGTAAACCGTGCATCAGAAACAACCCGCAGTTCTAAGACTTTCCCGGAATGGGACTTTAGCCGCGTGACGAGAAAGTCCTACGACTGTGTTGTCAGCTTTATTAACTACAAATCATTTGGTGTATCCTTTGGAATAAACCAAATTTACGCAAGCTTAATTTTTATAAACATAAAAAGTTAACTATTATCCAGAATTGGAGGCGTGATTTGTAATAACGTGGGTAAAATTAACCTATATTTTCATTTTTGAAATCCATTAGGCTTTTGTTTAAATACTACTGTGTACTGAATTGGTGATTGTTTCTCTTGGAGTCCTTTATTCCTCTGCCTAGATGTGATGAAGTATATGAATGCAATTGCGAGTTTGTTTTATCTGTTTGTTTGTATTTGGGTTTTTCGTATTAAACGAAAAAAGGAACTTTTTTTGGCAACAGATATTTAAACAGATCAACATGAAATTGTTTACTATTAAAAACATACGAGGATTTTAATTAATAATTCGTTAATCTCCCAAGGAATTATAATTAGGTTAGGTAGTTTTAATTCCAGTCCTTGAAAATATAATTTAAATACGGTTGCTTGTTTTGTAACGGAATTTCTTTGAAAAAAATAGTAATTTTTTTCATAACTTTTATAAATGATAACACATAATATTACTCATTTATTTGTTTTCTTGAGTAAATCTTTGAGATATGAAAACCAAGGTGACCGTACCTCCCCATCCCCTTTTGACCATTTGTGACTGGTAACATGTCTTACTTTCTCCTGTTTAGCCTCCGGTAACTACCGTTTAGATAATCCTTCAGAGGATGAATGAGGATGATATGTATGAGTGTAAATGAAGTGTAGTCTTGTACATTCTCAGTTCGACCATTCCTGAGATGTGTGGTTAATTGAAACCCAACCACCAAAGAACACCGGTATCCACGATCTAGTATTCAAATCCGTGTAAAAATAACTGGCTTTAGTAGGATTTGAACGCTGTAACTTTCGACTTCCAAATCAGCTGATTTGGGAAGACGCGTTAACCACTAGACCAACCCGGTGGGATGACCATTTGTGACTAAAACTAAATAACATCACTATGAGGTCAATGACCCGTATTATTCAAAAGTAGATGTACAACATTTCATAAAAAATTGATTAATCCAGTCTTAAAATATAAATTAAAACGATATCTGATAACAATGGCAAAAAATATGTATACCATTCCGCCCTCATGAATAAAATACTCAAATACATCACCAAAGTGGCATGATAATTCAATGTGATTATTTAATTAGCACAATAATATAACTTTATGACCAAAAATTAAAAAAAAGAAAAATAGTTTTAGAATCATATTTATCTTCCTCTTGGCCAATTGTGATCAAAATGAAATAAAATAATTGTCCCATTTACATAAATCATCGAAACCAATTTCATCCAAATAGATCCATTCAGCATAGAGATATCAAGTATAAATCAGGGCAACATACATTAATAATTTTGGAAATTCTCAATTCTAAATATATGACTTTTTTTTATGGGTTTTTTAGAGGGTCATGATATTTTAGGATATAATGTACATCATAATGCATTATTGTACAGTATAACAAACCTTAGAAAATAAAAATATCAAAATAAAAAAGTGCATAATAAAATTAATTATAAATGTACAATTTTTCAAAATGATGATATTTGAAATCATTTACTAAATTATTATGAAATAGAAAGTTAAAAATTTACTTCAGTAGGTTTCGGCTTATTTACATAAATTTTTATACGGTCTAGTGATTAAAAGAATTTTATTTTTGAACCTAATCTGATATTCATTCTCGAACAATCGCTTAAAACATGAGTAAAATATAGCTTACTTAATTATTTTATAATTTAAAACTGCCAACACTATGTGTTATTAGGATAAAAAATTCACGGTAGTACATGCATAAATTTATTTTTAATAATTATAATAAAATAAAATCGTCAGATATTACAATGAAAGGGTAAAAAGAGAAAGGATAAAAATAAAGATAACAGACGAGTTCACAAATACATACAAACGTATATACACGCACACAAACATACAAATACAGATATATAAAAAATCAAAGGATTAGTCATTTCAGGTCATGGCAAACAAGCAACCCTCATGCATAAAGCTGCTAACAAGTGCATCAATATGCTTAACATAGTGAATTCTTAATGCATTTAGATGCACCCACTCATGAATTTTGCATGACATATTATGTAAGCATGGTAGAATATTAGCACGAAAGACAGTAGTGGTTGGTTGAATGATGTATGTAAGAAAAAATAAGAAAGATAAAAGCCTTACTTGCATGAATAGCTTATTATATATAAAATGAACATTACAATAAATTTAAGTCAGATTAAATTACTTGTACGTAACTGTTTTCGTACATAAAAGAATAGCCAATAAATAATGTAGCTTAAATGAATATACAATAACTTATAATTCTATTATTACTTACGTCAAAATTTACTTAAATATTATTATAAATAATATATTTAATTACTATTGTTATTTATGTTAAAAAAAATAACATTCTATTATCACTCTAATGTTATTTTCTGCTTCTCTCAAACCTGTCATTCTGTTGTTAGTAAATAAAAAAATGTCTAAATAATTTCCCTAATAATTTATCCTGTAATGCTTAACTTGTACATTTAAATATAACTGAAAAATCCTTTTGATTTTAATGCTTTATTTTGGTTTATAATTTATACCGCTTTTACACTAAAAATTTATCTTCATTTCTTTACTGAAAAATGTTTCTTTTCTATAATTTACTTCGTCTCTCTTATTCATTTCATTTCATATTTTTCATTATTTATCTTCGATGTTAAAAAAATAAAAAGTTTTTGTGTAAACGTGTTTCAATTTAATTTTTTTATCAGTCATTCTGTCTCTCTCCTCTCTATTTCTGTTTATTTAGTCTGTGTTTAATTTCTTCGTTACTAAATTTTCCTATTTCTTATAATTTCTTTTGAATTGATTTCATAAACATACAAATGTTCTATTCATAACCGGGAGTTTTATAACCTATTCTACTTGTGAAAATAATGGAAACAGTACCTATAAACATGTGCTAAAATGCTTCGTTTGCGAGTGACAGCTAGTGAAAAATTTCGCTTGGATTTCAGGTATTCTGGTGAAATAAAGTCGTACTGAATTTTTAAGAACATTAATAAAGGGGCAACATTAGTGATTTATTATGGTTTTTGATCTGAAATATCAGTAAAATATGTCCTAGTACCATATCTGCAGTAATTTGGGAGAAATCTGGGGTGAAAACAGATAAACAAGGGTAGAAGCACTGTTTTATGTATGACATACGCAAAACCCTAGTTTTTTATGTATGACGTACAATAACTTTGTTAAATGGATAATAAACACATAAAATATTTGAACAAAACTTGTGAAAGATTTAAAAAGAAATTTAAAAAAAAATTATTATTCATTTAACAAAGTTATTGCAATCAAAAATACAAAATAAGGTTTTTTTACCCCAATTTATCTGTTTTCACCCCAGATTTCTCAAAACTTTCTGCAGATACGGATCTGTGACTTATTACATTAGATTTTTCAGGTCAAAAGTCATAAGAAATCGAGCGAAATCTTTTACAAGCAGGGACTCACAAACGAAATATTTTAGAACATATACTAGTTTTTTTATACTAAGCATTTTCATTATTTTCACAAGTACGAATAGGTTATGAAAGTCTTGAAAGAACTTTATGATACAACTATATATATACTCTTCTGAAATATTTATTTTAAAATATAATGTTAGATCCAAATTATTAAGAATGCTATAATTAATTATTTTTAGAACAAGATAAAATTCAAAATAGATCATTTTCTCATGAGAAATAAAAAAATTAATCCAATATGAGTATCTAAAAACAAATTTTTGATATAACTGTCAATTTTATTTTCAAACAGAACAGAACAGATTGACGATAGTAAAGATTAATTACAGTACGATCAAGCTAAGATTTCCGGTGGAAAAAATGTCACTTAAATACTTCTAAACCGCCATTTGAATCAAGTCACAGTACAGATGGGTTCAGCGACTATTACGAACTGTTTAATTTACAAATATTTTGAAATCAAAATTGGATTAATATAAACTTTACATAATTTCTTTTTTTGTACTAATTCAATTTCTAATACTAAAATTTATTTATTTATTTATTTTTTTAATTATTAAACATAAATACTTTTATTTCAAATGACAGATCGTTATTAATTCTGGTCAACTAGTTTATAAGAATTAGTCAGGCAGCTCCTATAAATACTATATGTGACTTCCTCCTCGAAGGATGTGCATTGAATCCCCAATCACAAAACTAAGGGCCCATCCAAGAGTATTAATACTAGACCAAAAGACACTAACACAAAAAGGCTTTCAGTGAATGGACTATAGGAGAATTGCGCCGAGAGAAAAACATCCTGCTAATCTCCCAACGAATAACACTTTTTTCAAACACGATTTACAAAGGATCGAAATGCGATCCTGAACTCTAACCATTTTAAATAGACTCTGGGTCCAGATTCTCAATAAATAAGGGAATAAAACATTCTTCGACATCCTTCGAATTCCGTACATTCCGGTATATATTAAATAACTAAACACATATACATCCTAAATTTAAAAAAAATATAAGAAAGTATTTTCCTGGAAAGGAAAAAAAAGTCGAAAAGTGATACTAAAATTTTTTAGTTACACAGCAGGTAAGACGGGCGATTCTGTATCATGAGATGAGTGTGCGTATGTATGTCCGCATCCGTGTGCGTTTAAATCTGAAGACTGTTGTAGTAATAGTATAAGATTTTTAAACCGCAGTATTTTATATGTTAGGATGATTTAAAGGTATTATAATGGAGCATAAATCTAATACGTCTAGAAAATACGGAGGCATAATGCAGTATAATAAAAACCAATGTCTCTTTTACAATCAGGTATTGTCTTCAGATGTAAAGGATACTGTTTTCGAATATAATACCGGTATAGTATATTACATATGAATAAAAATTACATGTAATCTTATTCACACGCGCGCGCACATACACAAAGTTATGTAGCTACATAATAATAATGTATATGAATAGAACTGAAGAGGGAACGTTAAACATAACGTTTTAAAATAATGTGCTTTAAGTAGCCTATTAGCTTTAACGTTCAACGTTTGCTGTTGGTTGAAATGAAAAAAAATATATACACATATATATGTTGGTATTTTATGAGCAAGCATATTGTTTTAAATCACTTACTTTACAACTCTCTCGCTCTCTCTCTTTCTATATATATATATATATATATAGAGTATGTGTGTGTGTGTATATAAAGTAATATTTCTAATTTTATAATTATAATTTAAATGATCTCAAAACATGTATTTCTTTTTTCTATAAAACTATAAAAATTTACGTTTAAATACAATAATAATATATATTGTTTTTGAAAATCAAAGCTTTATCTCGGATGGCGTTTTAGTTTTTAGTGTTGTGGAAATCGGCAGTGCGAGATTAATCGATATTAACGAAGTGAAGATGATTTTTACTTTACATTCTAGACAGAGCTACAGGTGTAGAAAGAAAAGTATTATAATTGATCCTTTTTTTTATCATTTGCGGTTTTCACCGGATCTTGACGTTTAGACACCTAAGGAACCCAAAAAACCGGGTGGAAATTTTCTGGTTGTCAATGTTCATATGTACGCATGTTCGGTGTTCGCTTTTAAATCACCTTATATCTCCAGAACTACTGGACCGATTTTCACCAAACTTAGATTACTTCTACATATGGAGCATTAACGCCACTAGATTTTCAACTTAAAAGGCCAAGGAGGTGTGGCTGTAGAGCAAGGTCACTTTCAGTATCTCAAATTTCACCCAATTAAGGTTATATTTTTCTCAGACACATTTTTTTAACAATTAAAAAATAAAAATATTTGCAAAAAATGCACCCCCACTCCAAATAATGATGTTTTACTCATCTGCTATGTTGTGACGTCACAGGTGAGTGGTAGAATTAAATAAATTAATAATATTTAAAATGTAAAAGAGTAATTCGGTCTGACTGGGTCTCGAACTTGATCGCCCGGTTGACTCAGTACCTGGTTCGTTAAGCCTCGTAGCTACACTAGTCTGTCGACCGTACTAGTGAAATTTGTTTTACATAAGTAGTGAAATTTTATTACTTTAGTGTCGACCGTCGCCGGTAGTACCACCACACTCGCACAAATTAAATACCGTATGCGTGCGCGCTTTGATTAGAACATAAATTAATAAAAATATTATACTTAAATAAAATGATAAGTATTTTTAATTGAAATGTGTGTGTAAACCGTGCATCAGAAACAACCCGCAGTTCTAAGACTTTCCCGGAATGGGACTTTAGCCGCGTGACGAGAAAGTCCTACGACTGTGTTGTCAGCTTTATTAACTACAAATCATTTGGTGTATCCTTTGGAATAAACCAAATTTACGCAAGCTTAATTTTTATAAACATAAAAAGTTAACTATTATCCAGAATTGGAGGCGTGATTTGTAATAACGTGGGTAAAATTAACCTATATTTTCATTTTTGAAATCCATTAGGCTTTTGTTTAAATACTACTGTGTACTGAATTGGTGATTGTTTCTCTTGGAGTCCTTTATTCCTCTGCCTAGATGTGATGAAGTATATGAATGCAATTGCGAGTTTGTTTTATCTGTTTGTTTGTATTTGGGTTTTTCGTATTAAACGAAAAAAGGAACTTTTTTTGGCAACAGATATTTAAACAGATCAACATGAAATTGTTTACTATTAAAAACATACGAGGATTTTAATTAATAATTCGTTAATCTCCCAAGGAATTATAATTAGGTTAGGTAGTTTTAATTCCAGTCCTTGAAAATATAATTTAAATACGGTTGCTTGTTTTGTAACGGAATTTCTTTGAAAAAAATAGTAATTTTTTTCATAACTTTTATAAATGATAACACATAATATTACTCATTTATTTGTTTTCTTGAGTAAATCTTTGAGATATGAAAACCAAGGTGACCGTACCTCCCCATCCCCTTTTGACCATTTGTGACTGGTAACATGTCTTACTTTCTCCTGTTTAGCCTCCGGTAACTACCGTTTAGATAATCCTTCAGAGGATGAATGAGGATGATATGTATGAGTGTAAATGAAGTGTAGTCTTGTACATTCTCAGTTCGACCATTCCTGAGATGTGTGGTTAATTGAAACCCAACCACCAAAGAACACCGGTATCCACGATCTAGTATTCAAATCCGTGTAAAAATAACTGGCTTTAGTAGGATTTGAACGCTGTAACTTTCGACTTCCAAATCAGCTGATTTGGGAAGACGCGTTAACCACTAGACCAACCCGGTGGGATGACCATTTGTGACTAAAACTAAATAACATCACTATGAGGTCAATGACCCGTATTATTCAAAAGTAGATGTACAACATTTCATAAAAAATTGATTAATCCAGTCTTAAAATATAAATTAAAACGATATCTGATAACAATGGCAAAAAATATGTATACCATTCCGCCCTCATGAATAAAATACTCAAATACATCACCAAAGTGGCATGATAATTCAATGTGATTATTTAATTAGCACAATAATATAACTTTATGACCAAAAATTAAAAAAAAGAAAAATAGTTTTAGAATCATATTTATCTTCCTCTTGGCCAATTGTGATCAAAATGAAATAAAATAATTGTCCCATTTACATAAATCATCGAAACCAATTTCATCCAAATAGATCCATTCAGCATAGAGATATCAAGTATAAATCAGGGCAACATACATTAATAATTTTGGAAATTCTCAATTCTAAATATATGACTTTTTTTTATGGGTTTTTTAGAGGGTCATGATATTTTAGGATATAATGTACATCATAATGCATTATTGTACAGTATAACAAACCTTAGAAAATAAAAATATCAAAATAAAAAAGTGCATAATAAAATTAATTATAAATGTACAATTTTTCAAAATGATGATATTTGAAATCATTTACTAAATTATTATGAAATAGAAAGTTAAAAATTTACTTCAGTAGGTTTCGGCTTATTTACATAAATTTTTATACGGTCTAGTGATTAAAAGAATTTTATTTTTGAACCTAATCTGATATTCATTCTCGAACAATCGCTTAAAACATGAGTAAAATATAGCTTACTTAATTATTTTATAATTTAAAACTGCCAACACTATGTGTTATTAGGATAAAAAATTCACGGTAGTACATGCATAAATTTATTTTTAATAATTATAATAAAATAAAATCGTCAGATATTACAATGAAAGGGTAAAAAGAGAAAGGATAAAAATAAAGATAACAGACGAGTTCACAAATACATACAAACGTATATACACGCACACAAACATACAAATACAGATATATAAAAAATCAAAGGATTAGTCATTTCAGGTCATGGCAAACAAGCAACCCTCATGCATAAAGCTGCTAACAAGTGCATCAATATGCTTAACATAGTGAATTCTTAATGCATTTAGATGCACCCACTCATGAATTTTGCATGACATATTATGTAAGCATGGTAGAATATTAGCACGAAAGACAGTAGTGGTTGGTTGAATGATGTATGTAAGAAAAAATAAGAAAGATAAAAGCCTTACTTGCATGAATAGCTTATTATATATAAAATGAACATTACAATAAATTTAAGTCAGATTAAATTACTTGTACGTAACTGTTTTCGTACATAAAAGAATAGCCAATAAATAATGTAGCTTAAATGAATATACAATAACTTATAATTCTATTATTACTTACGTCAAAATTTACTTAAATATTATTATAAATAATATATTTAATTACTATTGTTATTTATGTTAAAAAAAATAACATTCTATTATCACTCTAATGTTATTTTCTGCTTCTCTCAAACCTGTCATTCTGTTGTTAGTAAATAAAAAAATGTCTAAATAATTTCCCTAATAATTTATCCTGTAATGCTTAACTTGTACATTTAAATATAACTGAAAAATCCTTTTGATTTTAATGCTTTATTTTGGTTTATAATTTATACCGCTTTTACACTAAAAATTTATCTTCATTTCTTTACTGAAAAATGTTTCTTTTCTATAATTTACTTCGTCTCTCTTATTCATTTCATTTCATATTTTTCATTATTTATCTTCGATGTTAAAAAAATAAAAAGTTTTTGTGTAAACGTGTTTCAATTTAATTTTTTTATCAGTCATTCTGTCTCTCTCCTCTCTATTTCTGTTTATTTAGTCTGTGTTTAATTTCTTCGTTACTAAATTTTCCTATTTCTTATAATTTCTTTTGAATTGATTTCATAAACATACAAATGTTCTATTCATAACCGGGAGTTTTATAACCTATTCTACTTGTGAAAATAATGGAAACAGTACCTATAAACATGTGCTAAAATGCTTCGTTTGCGAGTGACAGCTAGTGAAAAATTTCGCTTGGATTTCAGGTATTCTGGTGAAATAAAGTCGTACTGAATTTTTAAGAACATTAATAAAGGGGCAACATTAGTGATTTATTATGGTTTTTGATCTGAAATATCAGTAAAATATGTCCTAGTACCATATCTGCAGTAATTTGGGAGAAATCTGGGGTGAAAACAGATAAACAAGGGTAGAAGCACTGTTTTATGTATGACATACGCAAAACCCTAGTTTTTTTATGTATGACGTACAATAACTTTGTTAAATGAATAATAAACACATAAAATATTTGAACAAAACTTGTGAAAGATTTAAAAAGAAATTTAAAAAAAAATTATTATTCATTTAACAAAGTTATTGCAATCAAAAATACAAAATAAGGTTTTTTTACCCCAATTTATCTGTTTTCACCCCAGATTTCTCAAAACTTTCTGCAGATACGGATCTGTGACTTATTACATTAGATTTTTCAGGTCAAAAGTCATAAGAAATCGAGCGAAATCTTTTACAAGCAGGGACTCACAAACGAAATATTTTAGAACATATACTAGTTTTTTTATACTAAGCATTTTCATTATTTTCACAAGTACGAATAGGTTATGAAAGTCTTGAAAGAACTTTATGATACAACTATATATATACTCTTCTGAAATATTTATTTTAAAATATAATGTTAGATCCAAATTATTAAGAATGCTATAATTAATTATTTTTAGAACAAGATAAAATTCAAAATAGATCATTTTCTCATGAGAAATAAAAAAATTAATCCAATATGAGTATCTAAAAACAAATTTTTGATATAACTGTCAATTTTATTTTCAAACAGAACAGAACAGATTGACGATAGTAAAGATTAATTACAGTACGATCAAGCTAAGATTTCCGGTGGAAAAAATGTCACTTAAATACTTCTAAACCGCCATTTGAATCAAGTCACAGTACAGATGGGTTCAGCGACTATTACGAACTGTTTAATTTACAAATATTTTGAAATCAAAATTGGATTAATATAAACTTTACATAATTTCTTTTTTTGTACTAATTCAATTTCTAATACTAAAATTTATTTATTTATTTATTTTTTTAATTATTAAACATAAATACTTTTATTTCAAATGACAGATCGTTATTAATTCTGGTCAACTAGTTTATAAGAATTAGTCAGGCAGCTCCTATAAATACTATATGTGACTTCCTCCTCGAAGGATGTGCATTGAATCCCCAATCACAAAACTAAGGGCCCATCCAAGAGTATTAATACTAGACCAAAAGACACTAACACAAAAAGGCTTTCAGTGAATGGACTATAGGAGAATTGCGCCGAGAGAAAAACATCCTGCTAATCTCCCAACGAATAACACTTTTTTCAAACACGATTTACAAAGGATCGAAATGCGATCCTGAACTCTAACCATTTTAAATAGACTCTGGGTCCAGATTCTCAATAAATAAGGGAATAAAACATTCTTCGACATCCTTCGAATTCCGTACATTCCGTCAGCCAATTGTACTAAAGTTAACATTTTGGCATCTAAAATAGTTCTAGTCTCAGGTCCGATTCCTTAAGATTACTCTCAAAAATTTTTTATTTATAATTTCGCCTTTTCTTTAAAGTATATATTCATGATTTTAGTACCAAAATATGAAATAATAACAGTATTTATTAAGGAGAAAATAAATTAATAACATTATTATATATGATTACCACCACGCAGAGGAATGTTTTTAAAATTTACTTTTTATTGCTATAATTTTTTAATTGGCAAACAATAATGTAATTGTAGACTGCTAATTAGTTTAATATCATACAATTTAAAAAAAAAAATTCTGAGATATTCAATGTTAGAATTTGTCCCGCGATTTCTTAATCCAGTATTCAGTAATTGTTCACAATAATAAATAAAATGTAATGTCGTAGATTCTAAGAAGTATATAATCATAAAAAAAAGTATGTACACAAGAAAAGGAAAGCATAAATTAACACTGATCTTATAAAAGCATTTTATAAATATATATATATATATATATATATATATGTATGTATATATAAAACTACCATGAAACTTGTCTTATTTTTAATACAGTTTCAACAACATATTTGCTGTCTATTGCTTTCTAGTTTCTAACTTATGTCAGAAAATCATCATCTGGAATTAACAAGAATTAAATAAAAAACCCTGCAACTTAATTATGTTTTAATAAGCGACAACATAGCTACACAACTAGCGTTTATATATATATAAATCCTTACAATCACCGTTGTAAGAAGAAAAAAAACGGTTTTTTTTATTTCAAATATAATACATTTTACGAGTAATACGCATTAGCAACAATAATTTTAAGTATTTTTTAATACTACTATGAGATATAAAATTTACATAAATGTTATAACGGTATAAACATACATTAATTCAATTTTTATAAATATAAAACAACTAAGAATTAAACAAATAAACTATCATAAAAAAAGTTAAAAAAGATAAACTACAGCATAAATTTTAATATTCATTAAGTCAGGAAATGTTACGTCATAAATTTATATTTTATTTATTTAATATAATAAATGAAGCATGAGTAAAATAATACGCACTTCTATAAAAATTATGTGAAGTAATAAAAAACTGTAACGCGTTCATTTTAATAGAAATACTTCTGTTCGACATTTATTTTAATAAATCAAATATAATAGGTATAACAGAACTGATGTGGACACTAGATGACTTCCTTGTACGCCTATTAAATTACATATACACATTTTTTTTGCAATTCATTTAAACTTATTTCATTTGAAAGCGAGATCCGATCCTGCAATTCTTTAATTAATAATTTGGACAGTTACACGACTACATTTTAGTGGACACTACGCATCACATATATTTATTTTATTCACGTTGCTCAAGTATGTATGTAGTGCAAGTAAAAACGTGTCGGAACCGTAACCATGCACATATCGGTTCGAATCCGACTCGTATACATATATATTTTTTAATTCTTTTTTTAATTTAAATATATTGATTTATTAATAAATTTTTGAATTAAAATAAAAATAGCTTCTGATACTTTTTCATATATTTTTTTATTGTTATTATTGAATTATTATTTATTGTAAACTTATTTTACAATCAGAGGATAATAATTATTAATAAATCAATGTATTTAAATTTAAAAAAAAAAACTTAAAAAAAGGAGATGAAATCTGATTCGAACCGATGTGTCTTCCACTTGATAAAAATATTTCATTAATTAAAATTTCATTTGTATATAACTCTGGAACCAATGAAAATAAATACTACTTATGATACATCATTGAAAAGCTCTCAAAGAGGACTTTTGCTGTAGTTAAGAAAAAGTCAAAAATCCAATTTTTTTGGATTTTTGGCTCTTTTGGTCCAGTCGATCGCAATCAAAACCGGAGATGCACAACCAGATGTTACAAAAATCCTAAATCCAAAATTTCTACATTTTATGGCTAGTCGTTTTTGAGTTATGCAAGATACGTACAGACGAAACTAGACATGCCGAAATTAGTCAAATGGATTCAGGGATGGTCAAAATGGATATATTCGTTGAAATCTGAAAACAGAAATTTTTAGCGATCACAATACTTCCTTTATTTCGTACAAGGAAGTAAAGATCTATCACGACAAGTAACATCGGGCAGCGCTATTAGGTGTAGTGGCAGGTTACCATACAATGTCGTACAACGCGTTATGTGTTTTGGCATCAGTTCCGCCAATTTACCTACAAGTCAAAGGAGGCTAAGGGCGGCTGGTCATAATAAAATTGAAGCAGAAGAGGTGGTCAGGAATGAGTGGAAGACGGTCTGGACCGAGTCATCAGTAGCAGAGTGAACCAGGCGACTAATACATGAATTAGATAACTGGCTGGACCGGCGTCATTGTGATATGGATTACCACATTACCCAATTAATATCTGGCCATGGCTGTTTCAGCACCTAACTGAATAGAATTGGTAAGAAGGAGTCGCCTGTTTGTGAATATTGTAAGGGCGTAGATGACGCCGAACATACGCTGTTCGAGTGCCATAGATGGGCGCAACACCGCCAACGATTAGTAGATGAACGCATTGTGACGGGAAATCTTGTGGAGTGAATGTTGGCCTCTGAAAATACTGGAAATGGTTTGCAAACTTCGCGAGAACAGTTCTCCGTACGAAGGTGGAGGAATATCGACGCCGGGGTTACTAAGCCGGGGAATGCTAAGTGTAGGGAAGGATGGACAGCCCCGTCTCGGAGGACCCGTATGCTTAAGTGTACGGGTTCCTGTGAGAGGACGGGGACTCCATGGGAAAGCCTTCGCGAGGGGTTAAGTTAAGACCGAGACCCGGCCGAGGGTGTTGGTTTTCTGGGGGTGCTTGCGCCCTTGATGCTGGCACCTTTGGTTTGAGGCAAGGCATAATGACCGAGACCCGGTTCCTGGTGGGGGGGGGGGGGACGGCATAGCCGGGCCCTGTTTCCCCCGTCGGGGATTAGAGGCAGGCACAAAAGATCCAGAACCGGGGGAGTTGACCTGTCGTGCCGGATGTTAAGCCGGTGGATGGGGAGACCTCCTTAGAGTCGGAAGGACACGTTCCTGGGCCGAGTATACTTAATTGGATGTCCGGCCCAGGGATGTAGGGATGTATCTCGCATAACTAAAAAATCATTAGGTGTAGGATATTGAAATTTTGGATTTAGCACGGTTGTAACATCTAGTTATGCACCTTCCTTTTTGATTGCAATCAAAATTAAAATAAAAATGTTAATTAATGAAATATTTAGATCTTAAAGGGAAGGCACATCGGTTCGAATCAGACTTCATCTCCTTTTGTTTTTTTTTTAACTTTTTTTAAATTTAAATGTATTGATTTAATAATTATTAACCCATGATTATAAAAAAGGTTTTACGATAAATAATAATTCATTGATAATAAAAAAAAATAATTAAAAAAATTATTGGTGAAATAAATTATAGTAAAATAAAAGAAAAATAATAGATTTGATGAAACATTTGATTATTTAATATTAACTGAAAATTACATTTTAGAATCGTATTATTTGTGGATTTTCTTAACAAATTCTTGCAAAAATTGTATGT
Source organism: Lycorma delicatula (assembly GCF_047948215.1). Taxonomy (NCBI): domain Eukaryota; kingdom Metazoa; phylum Arthropoda; class Insecta; order Hemiptera; family Fulgoridae; genus Lycorma; species Lycorma delicatula. The sequence goes on along the minus strand of NC_134464.1, from coordinate 48,356,218 downwards.
TATAAAAGTAAATCATTTTATTTAATTATCTGACAGAAAAATAAAATTTAAAGTAACTGTTGACATTTTTTTTTTAACGTGCGTAATATGCACAAGATTTGTGGTGTGTCGTATAAATAAAAGTTAATAATAATTAAACTATTCCGTTTAGTGAACTCACGTATACTGGTTACAAATATTAATTTAGATTTTACGGTGTAGAATAATCAGTTTTTATTATTGAATTATTTGGTAAACAATTTATTTAAAGAGTAATCAAGGGACATTTACTCTTATCTAATATTTCAGGCAAGATTGTTGAATTAATAATTGTATAAATATTTGATGTTAATAAAAATTAATATTTTAGCAATTACTTTTATTAAAGAATTTGAGGATCGTATCGCACTTTCAAATGAAATATGTTTAAATGAAGTGCAGCAAAAATGTGTGTATGTAATTTAATAGACGTACAAGAAAGTCATGTATGTGGTCCACATCTGATTTTTTATATTTAATGTCATTGCTTACATCCATAAATATTAAGTGTATCGACGTGTTCAGACTTATGTGATTTACTAAATTCATTATTTATAAAAGATCAATTTTTATTATTTTCGTAGTATACATAAAACCAAATTAGTTGATAATTATTGATAATAAAATTTAAAGGAAACTATATTATCATAGTTTCCTTTAATTTTAAAAAATTTTAAAAGTTAACAAACTTTTTATGGTTTCAATAAAATTGAATTTCTATATCGATACTGACTTCGTCAATATCGATAATATAAAATTATTTTGCGTTTTAATAAATCTATGCCAATTTTTTAGTCTGACGACAATCCTCTCTTTTTCTGTTTCGTCTCCAAAATCACCATAAGATATTACTTTACTGGATGCATGAGGTGATATGTAAGTATGTAAATGAAGTGTAGTCTTTTACAGTCTCAGGTCCAGCATTAATGAGATGTGCGGTTAATTGAAATCCAACCACTAAAAGACACTGGTATTCATGATCTAGTATTCAAATCCGTGTAAAAGTAACTAGCCTTTATTAGATTTAAACGTTAGGACTCTCGACTTTGAAATCAGCTGATCTGCGATGACGAGTTCACCGTTAAACCAACCCGATGGGTTGTTTGTTTACTCTGGATGGGGATTGTTTAATATGGCGATGACCTCCGGGAAATCATCTTCACGCAAATAAAGTAGCTCTCTCTAGTTTGTTATATCCTGAAGTAAGAAGATCCATCAAGGTACAACAAACACAATTGGTATATATTTAACTTTTGATTTTATTAATATTTTCATAATGATTAGGTCGGGGAGATAACAGGTAGAAAGAAGAATTTCTGACTACTAGAATTTATGAACTTAGACAATGTGAATCAACGCCAAAGCATCCTCAAAGACGTTAAGAGCAACATACAATCTTGGCTCAAAATCGAGTTCAACACCTTCGAGAAATAAGTAGGTCTCAAATCAGGTCTTGATTATCACTCTAAAATTGATTAATTAAACTTGAAAGATATTAAAATAGGAAACATAATTAAAACATTTAACCACTGAAATGCTAAAAATTAAATTATTAAACTCCAGTAATTTGTTGTGCCGAGAGCAAAGTATTTCTTAAATAACTTCAATGTCCGCCTGATTTCATAAAAAAAATTGATTTTGGGAATAAAATCTTCCTTTTATTTAGATATTTCTTAGATGATTCTATATCAGACATGGCCATCATACGGCCCGTGGGTCGGATACGGCTCGCATAATGAATTTATGTGGCCCACGAAAAATATTCTAAAATTAGCTTTTTTATAAGTAGTTTGATAATGGAAAATACGGAAATTTAAAAAAACTTGCCAAGAAATATTTAGTAATCTTCAGCACAACTTATTTTTGTGAACAAACTTTTTCTTAAATGAATTTAAAAATTTCATAAAAAAAAAGTTTGTTAAATTACCGTAAATGAATCGTTTTTGTTTTTAACATTTTTTAATTTTAATATTTCGTTTGGCCCGTGAAAAACGTTTTCTTTCCAATTCGGTCCGGAGGCAAAAACTGTTGGCAACATTTATTCTAAACAGTACTCTTTTTCAAATATCATTTGATGAAAAAAAAAATAAGAGAAGGAAAATTATGAATAGTAATATTTTGAAATCAGAAGCCCGCACATTTACTTAAAAACTACTTCCAATATTTTGCTTTTTATAAGCATATAGAAGACCCGAAGCCGCGACAAGGGATGCAAGTTATAAATAATTTGATTACGCTTTTAGCTGATTTTTTCCTTAAAACTGAACTTTTTCCTAAGTATCTACATAATATTCGATTACAAAGTTTACTTTTACCAAATATAAAAAGTAATTATATCGATTCAAAAACTTACTACAAAATACTTTTGATATACCAGATTGTAAAAGGATCATCCCAAGATAAAGCTAAGCCTAATTTTTTGATAACTAGTTTGCTGCTTCTGTTCTGAATATTAAGACAAAATTGTAATAATATACTTAATTAAATTTTGACCCAAATATCTTTTATATTTTGATATACATTAATTGATATATATATATGTATATATGATGAAAATATACTGTAATTATATATAACGTTACAAAATTCTTTTTTCAACACAACTACGCGCGCACGCACACATAAAACATACGCGCGGGCATATACTAATAATCATATAATAGGTTGATGTAAAATAAATTAATAATGTCAGTTTATATAGAAAACAATTCTTGCTCGCTTGCTAATCGGAACATATTTTACGCTTAGAATAATTTAACATATCTGTTAAACATTGTACACTTATGACAGGAAAGATGACGGTCAGATCTGGTAAGAAAATTGAGTTAGTATAGCATAAAATTAAAGTGGAACATGTCAAAATCGTTAAACTGTTATTAACCGTATATTATAGGCATTGCTTTTAATTTTTCCCATGTTATGTATCTCTTTCCCTTGAATTTCATCAACTGAAATATACTTTTTTTTAATTACTACTTTCTAATCAAATATTAATTAATATCACTTATTTAATAATATGGATTGATATGTTTTATTTACCAAATATCTAAAAAAAATTAATTATGCGATTTTATCGCAAATATTCAAGTTTTTTTTACCGAAAATAGATAATTATTATATCAAAATATTAATTGAATGGATTGTCCCCTAAGGCCTATTTAGATTGTCGAAATACAAATTTTTCATCCAGAGAGCCGCTTTACCTCTCTTCACTCTTTTACTTTATTTCAGTAATATAAAAAAAATTATGATAATAATTTCGAAATAAATCAATGATTGTTGTAGTCAACTCTCTCTCTCTCTCTCTCTCTATATATATATATATATATATATATATATATAGAAAGAGAGAGAGTGTGTGTTTTTTAAAATGGTGGGCTGGCTGGCTATACTTTTTCGGTTCTACATGTAAAACTAAACAAAAAATATCTTTAGAAAAAATGGCAATTTCTCCTTCGTTCTACCACTGTCCGCCATTATTTTATTATTATATAATAATTTATATCTCAAGTTCGGATTGACGAATCACATTAATATTTGGTAAGCGTTTTGATAATAAAGTTTTAAAATTAGCAAATTATCAGAACTTAAATACATTCGAAAATTACAAAATGGCAGCTGTGTTTATTTTTCAATCAGTTATATCTCCATAAATATTATTTTATCAAAATTTATTTTATTTACTAAAATATTAATACTTTTATTTTGAACAAAATGACATTTTATTTTTTTAAATCGGTTAACAAATAGTTGAGTTACGGAAGAAAATTGATGTTGTAATTAAATGGCTGTTTTCATGTGCACTACTTTACGTTCTATTCGATGAAATATTAATTGCTTTTATTTATTGTTAATACTAGTATTGTAAATTAGTAAAATAACTGTACAAGATTATTCTTCATTTACATTCATACATATCATCCTCAGAAGTAATACCTTACGGCGGTTCCGGAAAACAGAAAAAGAAAAAAATGTCATACACTTTTAATCAATTATTATGTTGCATATGAATTTATATAATTTTGGAGATAAATACTGACAAAAACATGAACGACGCGTAGCAACTTTTATAATAAAAAGATTAGCATTTTTAAAATTCAATTCTCTAGATTACCTAATCTTACACACGCGTGAGCGCGCGCACACACACACACAATTTTTTTACTCATATACAATTTAAGGGCGAAATATGTGACTTTTTTCTTTTGTATAGCAATTTCCTGAAAAGTTAAGTAATTAGATTATTACGACATTAGACAAAAGAGATTTAATCTGATATTAGAAAAATTACTTATTTCGTTTATAAACATTTTTGTGATTGCTTCCCTCAAGCGTAAAATTAATAATGGATCAATGTATATTTTCTTTCAAAAAAAAATTGAATAACTAAATATCATTATGTTTCGTTCACTAAATTTTTATCATTATGAAGTAAGTTATAAATTAATGGAAAAAAATTACGCAATTACCATAGTTACCTTGTAACAATTTTTATTACTTCCTTGTACGAAGTAATGGAAGTATTGTGATGGTGAAAAATTTCAGTTTTCAGATTTCAACGGAAGTATCCATTCTGGCCATCCCTGAATCCATTTTGACTAGTTTCCGCGTGACGTCTGTACATACGTACGTAAGAATCATGAATAACTCAAAAACGATTAGCCGTAGGATGTTGAAATTTTGGTTTTAGAACTGTAGTAACATCTAATTGTGCACCTCCCCTTTTGATTGCAATCGACTCAACCAAAGTATCCAAAAAAGCCAGAAATAAAAAAAAAAATGGATTTTGAACTTTTTCTTAACTGCAGTAATAAGCCCTCATTGAGAGTTTTTCAACGATATGAAAATAAGTGGTACTTATTTTCATTCGTTCCAGAGTTATAGCCAAATGAAATTTTAATTATGAAATATTTACATTTTGGAAAAGAAAGCCACATCGGTTCGAACAGACATCATCTGCTTCTTTTTTATTTTATTTTTTTAAATTTAAATATATTGATTTATTAATAATTATTAACCTGTGATTGTAAAAGAAAATTTACGATAAATAATATTTCAATAATAGAAAAAAAAATATCAAAAAATATCAGAAATTATTAATGAAGTAAAATTTTATGTATTTATGTAATTTAATAGGCGTACAAGAAAGTCATGCATGTAGTGCTCACATCAGAATGGTCTTTATTTCATATACCGCTTCGTCCGCATCTTTAATAATCGTTCCCTATAATTATTATGTAAGTATATTTTCTCTATTCTGCTAACATAAACAAAGAGATCAGATTGGCTTTAATAACTAAACTATTAATGAAATAATTATTACTTAATAACGAACGGTAATCGAAAATTGTGGTGTCTTAAAACAACCATCAAGTTGGTCGAGGATAAAAAGAAATATTAATTATAAGCCATTGATTTTAATATTAATTTTTAGATATTTTTTGAAAATTTTCTACTCATATAGGGGTAAATTCAAAGGTAAAAAGTCGGCTCATCGCTTTTAATGTTTTTAATTTCCACTTTTTTAAAATTAAAAATCGTTTTTTTTATATCAGGTAAAACGTTTCAAAAAATCGTTGATTTTTAATTTTGATTTTTAATCTTTAGGAACAATTGAATAAATTCACCAAAAAAACCTGTTCTCGAATATAGTATATGTCTGCATGAAATTTTTACCAATAAAATAAAGTAACATAGAAAATTGATAAAGTTATTATAAGTAGCTAGAAAAACAGCAGCAAAATAATAAAATACATAGAAATAAAAAAAAAGAAGTAAAATTAAATAAAAATAAAAGTTTCACAGCAAAAAAAGATCATAAAAACAATAAAATAAAAGAATTTAACATAGAGAATTGACAAAACTATTTAAGTGGCTAGATAAAACATATAAAATAGCTCCTTGCAAAGGAAATCTACAGTAGATGATCATTAAGTGTGAAATATTTTTTTTTCTTTTTTTCTTTTTACTGAGAACCACAAAACCACAAAAGATTAGAGTTTGATACACACTTCTATAATATATAAGTTTATAAAATTATCTATGATATGAACGAAGTGGTATTTAAAAAAAAAAATTGCTGCAAACTAACTACAATAATTGAGTAAATTCTTTTCCGATAATAAATAACATGCTTCGTAACGATAAATAAAAATTTTCAGAACCAAATTTAATGATAATTAGTTATTCAAATTGTTATTATTCAAACTGATACATTATTAATTTTACGCCTAAGTGAAACAATCATAAAAAACTTTTTTAAACATTCTCTGTCAATTACCTAATCTAATGTCAGATTAAATCTCTTTTGCCTAATATCCTAATTATTTAATTTTTCAAATAATAACAATTACAAAAGAAAATACAACATAATTTGCCCTTAAATTGTATATGTATAAAATATATCCAAAAAAAAATTACAATGGAATTGTAAACTTACCGTACGGTAAGAGTCTCGCAGATATCATTTCTTCCGCTGAAAAAACAAAACTTTCTGTTAATATAAATAAAACTGTTTTTAACAAAACAATACTGATATAAAATAAGGTAAGACATTACGTTTCTATTCTCAAAATCTATTAATAATTTAGAATTTTCTTTTAAAAAAAAATGCATGATAAATTTATGTAATAGACAGTATATATTCAATAATAAATCAAAAAAAAATGTTTAAGTATTCCATTCAAGAAAAAAAAAATTGTTACAAAACTCTTACCGCCCCGATTTCATTTACACGCAATACATATCACATTTACAGAAATAGTATAATTTTAAATGATTGATATTCGTGGTTTAATAAATGAAATCGGACCGGTAAGTGTTTTATAACAAATCTTTCTTTTTTTCTTATTTTTGCTAACAGATGACCGCCATTCTTAAATTTTTGAAAGTGAGGTTTTTAAATTTTTTTACTCTGCAGAATAAGACACTACTCTTAGATCTGCCAAATTTAATTAAAGTAGGTATACCCGTTCCTGAAAAATAATTTTTTTTGAAAATCACAATGTGGCGTCCGGAAGGAAAACAAAAGCAAAATGGGACATATGTCGAAATGAACTTTTTTGCTCATTTTAGTATCTTGAATCAGCATTCGAAGTTCGGGGAATACGTTCTGGAACAGCCCGTATACGAAAATTACAACTTGTACCAATGGCTATGCGAAAGGACAATTTTAGCTCCCAAAAACGTCAGTTTTAAATATGTTAACGATCACGTACAAAGTATGATTCCCGGTAACTCTACTATCTACTCATACATTGGTATACTAATGAATATTAAACAAGCTGTTTATTTTTCTACCGAGTTTTAAAATTCTCTGGAACCCCCGTGAATGCCGTAACATTGACTTTAAAAAAAGATCCCCTATTATTGTATAACATCTACCCGCCAAAACTGTGCCAAGGAACAAGACTTATCGTAGATAATTTGTTGTTCAACGTAATAAAATCACGATCATCAAGGGGAATTCCGCGGGAGAAAAGGTATTTATCCCTCGCACTCTGTTGATACCCAGTGAAAAAGATATGTCTTCAGAGTTCAAGCGATTGCAGTTTCCCATCCTGCATGGATCGCTACGAGTATCAAGTATAGGAACAATCATCTTGTGTATCAGGCATTAACTTGAAGTGTGCATGTTTTTTCGCACAAAAAAATGCTTTACACTTTTTCGTTTATCCGCCGTTTATCAGCTTCCTTTATTCTTTGTCAGCTTGACGGATAAACGTCAAGATTTACAGTAAAACCTTTGACATTAATAAAATTGTTCTTGGTATATTATCTTCTAACTCTCCCCATCCTTCTTCACACACACACACACACACACACACACACACACACACACACACACACACACACACACACACACACACACACACGTTTTTTAACCTCCGGGTCCGCAGTCAAGCAATTCTTTCTGCAGAGGATTAGATGAGAGTTTTGTAGCGTGTGTAAAAATGCCATGCCTGACCGGGATTCGAACCCAGGACCTCCGGGACACACACACACACACACACAAACACTAGATTATTTAAATAAAGCCTCCTTGCTGTACTCGTTGCAAAGCCTGGACAACGCCAGATAACCGAGCTAGTATTATTGTATACGGTTTATTTATTTTTTTTCAATAATACAATAATCATATTTTTTATTGCCTAGCAATATAACCGTTCCATTTAATAAGAAAAACAAATAAAAATTTATTAAAAAACTCTTACCGGTTCGATTTCAGTTAAATACAACGATAATCATAAGAATTGATTGATCATAAGAAATTTCTGTAAATGTGATATGAATTACATAAAAACGAAATGACCTATGTTCACTGGATATTTTTTATTTCAGTATGTTAAGTAGAATCACTTCTTAGTGTTTGGCCTCACCTTTAAAGGATACTATGTATAAACATTAATTATTTTGTTAATAAAATTAACATTAAAAAAATAATAAAAAAATTACTGTTAACCATTGAATAAAAAGTAATCGAAGCGTATGATTTTTTTTTGAAACTCAATATTACTTACATACAAAATTCTTACTAACAGTGGATTAAATTTAATATTAATATTGATGTTTTCATTCAAACGCGGATTAAACATTTTATTTAATCAGTAAACGGCGATTCTGACTTAATGATGAAAAAATCTAATAGATATCAGATAAAACCAAGTATTTTGTAAGTTTTACTTAAGTGATATTTTTTTTATTTATTAATCTTAAATATTTAATTGTGAAATTATTTTTTTTTTTTAAATTTCACAATTAAATATTTAAGATTAATAAATAAAAAAAAATATCACTTAAGTAAGAAATGTTTTCCTTATGACTAATCAAGTAAAAAGGGCATAAGAAAATAGAAAAATATTTCTATTACAATAATTTTCCTATATACTCACTAAAAAAGAATAAAATAACTTATTTGCATCAACGTAAAAACCGGACTATAGTGTTAAAAATATTATACTTTCACTGGTTATTTGGCTGAGTCATAGTAAATAACAAATATTCTATGATATCTCAACATGATTTTTGTTTTAGTTATTTCTTTAAAAGGAATTTTTAATAGTTTATTTCCATAACTTAGTATAAAATAAGCATTGAATCCTTAAGAGAAATGTACATCGTGAAATATAAGAGCGATAAATATTTTGCTGTGATGTAAGTTATAACAGAATTGTTTTAATGTTATTAATTTATAAGTTATAAATTTTAAATTTTTTTAATGTTTTATTTCGATTTTTTAAATATTCGTTTGTTTTCCAGTCACCGTGGCGCGAGTAGTTGAATATCGGCCTTTCATCCGGAGGTCCCGGGTTCGAATCCAGGTCAGGCATAGCATTTTCAAATGCCAAAAAATTGCCATTTCATCTCATTTTCTGAAGCAATACCTAACGGCAGACCCAGTTCATTTCTTTTCTTTAGTGTCCTTAATTTTTACTTTTTCTGTCCTTTCCTTCTACTCAGTTTAATATTTAAGGCCCTAATAATTACGCATTAGTATGACCCTACCTTCATTATATTTTTTTGATATTATATTTATATAAATTTAAAGAAACTACAATACTGAATTTATAGATTTAATAATCTCTATGATATTTCAGAAGTCTCAATTTCGGTCTTAGACAAGTACTTCTGTTGTTTCTGGTATTGAGTGCTATACAAGAGACTATCTCCCTCTGGTTCGGGTAACTGGTGAGCCGGCAGGTCCCAACGTATGTACCAGAGGTATCCTTTCACAAAGATACCCTGATGAAATTACAAGCTTATAAGTTCCTTTCTCGCAGAAAACTTGGTGTACAACTTCAACCCACGTATTTTATTATAGTCTATAGTCGGTCACACTAATCATTCTGCAACAAGATCCTTTTAAGCCACGTCAAACACTAGCTAGCTCGATAGAACCAAAGACATTTTAATAATATATGAATATTAATGAACACAAAACCTTACTGTTCTAAAAAATACAACTCGTAAGAGTACTACGCTTAGTAACGGAGCAAAAATCTGTCATTCCCCAGAACTCATTTTGACAAAATTCCTTAAGGAAAAATTAAGGAAATTAAAATTTCTGTTTGGACTATCTAATGAAGCGAAGGAGGCATTTTCACCACTTTAATTGTTTGTAAATTGGTTTCATTGTTTATATTTGTGTATTTATTTTTCTAAAATATTTAATTGTTTTTTTTAATAATGTATAAAATTTTGTTTCGTTTAATACATAATTAAAATATGAAATATTTTGATATGTTTATTTTTGTATTCAGTCATTTGACTGGTTTGATGATGCAACTTTCCAAGATTACCTATCTAGTGCTAGATGTTTCATTTCAGTATACCCCTTACATCCTACATCCCTAACAATTTGTTTTACATATTCTAAACGTTGCCTGCCTGCACAATTTTTTCCTTCTACCTGCCCCTCAAATATCAAAGCGACTATTCCAGGATGACTTAATATGTGGCCTATAAGTCTAGCTAAATTAGCTAGACTTATAGGCCACATAAGACTAGACTTATAGGCTTTTTTATAAGTTTTAGCTATATTTTTCCAAATGCTTCTTTCTTCATCGATTTGCGGCAACACCTCATTTCATTTGTCACTTTATCCAACCATCTGATTTTTAACATTCTCCTGTAGCACCACATTTGAAAAGCTTCTAATCTTTTCTTCTGAGGTTCTCCGACCGTCCAAGTTTCATTTCCATTAAAGATATGCTCCAAACATATACTTTCAAAAATCTTTCAACAAATTATATTTCTGACTGAAGGCTCGTTTCGTCTGTGCTATTCGTCATTTTATATCGCTCCTCTTCGACCATCTTTAGTAACTCTATTTCCCAAATAACAAAATTCTTCTACCTCCATCATCTTTTCTCTTCCTATTTTTGCATTCAGTGGTCCGTCTTCGTTATTTGTACTATATTTCATTACTTTCGTTTAGTTCTTGTTTATTTTCATACGGTAGTAGTTCTTGCGTAGGACTTCATCCATACCGTTCATTATTTCTTCTAAATCCTTTTTACTGTCAGCTAGAATTATTAAATCATCAAGCAAATCGTAGCATCTTTATCTGTTTAATTATTGGGTAATTAATAATGTAGAAAGTTAATTTCGTTTCCATGGATCTAATTTGGATCTACACTATTGATAATTGAATTATTATAATTTTATTAATTTTTAAAAATTATTTATTAACAGTAAAATATTATTTAATCCGAATTTAGTTATATCAGATAAATATATTCTAATATTTACGATTAAATGACAATGTGGTTATGATTATGACAATGATAATTGTCATAATGTCACAATCATAATTGTCATTGTCATTATGTTAATGACAATGACAATGATTATCTGTGTGGTTCTGTATAAACTAATATAATAATTCAATACTGAAAGTGATGTTCTAACAGCATACATCTTTTACATCTTTAGTACAACATGTAAGTTTTTTTTTTAATGTAATGCAGTAAATCATCAGAAATGCAAATAAAATTATGTTCCTACTTCTTAATAACACTTCCTTTACATTTATTTTATTATTTACATTTATATGCTGAAATTATGTTTTCTCCTTTTAATATAAAGAATATATTATTTTGAAAAATATTCAATTAAACATTTTCACGAAAAAGCGGCATAATTTTTTTTTAAATGTAACGAGTTTTCTAGCCACACTACAGACTTAATACATGGAAATAGAACAGTCTTGGTGAACAGTTTTTGCCTTCGGGCTGAATTGGAATGAGAACTTTTTCACGGGCGGAACAAAATATTATAATTAAAAAATGTTAAATACAAAAACGATTCATTTAAGTAAACAACATTTTATTATGGAATTTGTTATACTCATTAAAGAAAAAATTTGTTCACAAATATAAGTTGAGCTGAAGATTTCTAAATATTTCTTGGCAAGTTTTTTTTTAAATTTACGTATCTTCCTAGTAATTCTACTTCCCAAATAACAAAATTCTTCTATCTCCATAATATTTTCTCTTCCTATTTTTATATTCAGTGGTCCATCTTCGTTATTTCTACTAAATTTCATTACTTTCTTTTGTTCTTGTTTATTTTCATGAGGTATTTCTTGCGTAGGACTTCATCCATGCCGTGCATGGATAAATCTTTTTTACTCTCAGCTACAATTACTATATCAGCAAATCGTAGCATCTTTATCTTTTTACCTTGTACTGTTAGTCCGGATCTAAATTGTGTTTTAACATCATTAAACTGCTAGTTCTATGTAAAGATTAAAAAGTAACGGAAATAGGGGAACATCCTTGTCGAACTCCCTTATTTATTACAGCTTCTTTCTCATATTCTTCAATCATTACTGTTTCTGTGTTAGCAATTGCTCTTCTATCTCTGTATTTGAACCCAAATTTTTTTTAAATGCTGAACATTTTATTCCAGTCTCCGTTATCGTATGCTGGTATGTATGTTGGTTTGTTTTTCTTTAATCTTCCTTCTATTAATCTGAGCCTAAAATTCCTTCTATTAATCTGAGCGCTAAAATTACTTCCGTTATCCCTATAGGACAAATTGGTCCTCTCGTAATATTTCTTCCACTCTCCTCTCAATTCTTCTGCACAGAATTCTAGTTAAAGATTTTTGATGTATGACTAGTTAAGTTAATTTTTCTGTATTCACATTTTTATTTATAATAAACTTCAAAATTTTTCCGTATGTATATAGTTATTTTTTGCCAGTCATGAATAGCGTATTTATCGACCAAACCTTTTGTCTTTTAACCCAGATTTTCAAAACCATAAAAAAAAATAGTTACGGGACCTAATTTTTTTCAATTTTTCAAGCCATAGTTCATATGAACCACTAAATTTATCGCTTGATTTGAGTCCCAAGAATATAGTCTGACAATCTTACCGAAGGCTCAAAAAACAAGGGAAAATCTTTCGCTACTAACTAAGCGTTTCCAGACCTACTTTTATACGAGCTTTCTTTTCTATTTTCACCAGTAGATCATGTCCTGAAAGTTTGTTACATTCTTCGTGAATCATTCTACATATACGATACATCTGTAAATATTCTCTTAAACAGTATTTGTCCAGTTATAATATTGTAACTATGAATAGTTGTTTGGAAAAATGTTAATATTTTCAGTTTTTTTTATTTTTATTATATCATAATAATAATTTTTATAAAAAAAATATTATGATGAAATAAAATCACCAAAACATTTTTATAAAAGGAATAGTTTTAAATAAAATAATAATAAATAAGAAAAATTATTCTGATAAAATGATTTCCATTGAAATTCAAATAAATAAAATTAAGCTTAAATTAGAATAGGTAAAATACAAATAAAAGGAAAAAAGAAATCAAGTTAAAATAAATAATAAACAGTGGTAAATAAATGATAAAACCGGACACTAGTATGCTAAATTGCCATATTTTTCTTACTTGTTAATACCTTTGAAAATATACACAAAACAATTTTAAAGTTATTCATACAAATAATAAAAATAAATATAAACAACATACAAACTGTTTCAGACTGGTTGACATTTTATAGAATTTCACATCTTTATCTTTAAAAACTGTCTAACGTCGGAACTTGATTGATATATAGCACGTATAGCAGCAGTAGCAGCTTATACACCTACTAAAGATCACAGCTGTTATTGTAATCATACGTTTAATATATACAGTCATGTAAATTCATCACCTTTCTCTAATACATTATTCTACGAAGTAATTTTAAAGGAAAGCTTATTAATTATTCAAACTAAAATACTAAAATCTACAAATAAAAATTAAATTAAATTTTTTTACTTGTAAATTGTTTTCAATTCACTTTCCATGTAAAGTATTTATATTTTATGTAAAAGTAGTCGATTATATTGATTTTTATATATTTACATGTTTCCCGTATAAACACAAACAAATCTCGGATTTATTTTAAATTAAAATATTTATAAGGGAGTTTTATCATTTCTTTGTAGTATAAAGTTCCTTTTGTAATGTATTCTTTCAGAATATATTTCACAAAAAGAAATCAATTGATAAAACTTAACCGCCTCCACGTTTTGAAAATAAACAATCAATTTTTCAACTTTTTTCTTTTAAATTTGAAATTGATTACACGTAAGAAAATTCTTTACAATTAATTATTAGTTGTAGCAAGAGAAAGGAATAACTGAACTTACATAAAAGAGCTGAACGTTAAGTAAATTACAAAATATCTATATAAATAGATAAATGTTCGTTTGTTCAAAATCTTAAATTTCCGAAAGTTCTTCACCGATTACTTTGAAATTTTGACTCAATATTGCATTCGGAACGCAAGCATGTCGGAGGGTGCAATACCCCCCCCCCCCTCTATTTTTCACAGTATACGGACTTGCGTCCTTTGCTGCTGGGTGATTCTATTGGACTGGCGGGTTATTAATATTAGCTGGCGTTGATTCGGTTTGTGAAGTTTGGATTGCGTTCTGATCCAATGGAGGGTTTATCGGTAGGGACCCGGCGGAACGATGTTTTAATAAGCTTGTCTTCCGTGATACGCTCCATTTCAGCTTAAAGAGGGCTGAAATCCTTTATTTAAGGGGGTCGTCCTCTCTTAAGGAAAGATCGCCGGAGGCGATTTTCAGCCTTCAACATTTAATTTAATTCAATTTGTTTAGAATATAAGGAAATGAGTTTGGATGGATTGCTCTGAGACGTTGCGCCCCAGAGCTATCTCGGTCGGTAGGAGAGTTGATTTGGGATTGTTGTGATGGGTATTTGTTGTCGAGTCTGTCTCTCAAATCTTCATCTTAACCTTGTTGTTGCATTAGAATACAGGCGTGTTTTTATATAATGACTATTAATGTACCTATTGTGACATACCTGTGACTGGTAAAAACAGGTTTTTTTAAAAAACAGCGCTATCTGTTGGACGTAAAAGCAACACATCCTACACTAAATATTTTACGATTCCATTTTAATGTTTCCGATATGTGTGTCCGCTATAAACTAAAAATCTGCTGGGCCGATTTACGTTAGGGAGAAAAGGGAGAAAGGGGGAAAAAAAGATAAAAGGGGTAAAAGGTTAAAGAAGGGGAAAATTCAATAAAATAAAAGGGGGAAACGGGGAAAAAGAAATGGAAAGGATAAATATAAAGCCGATACGGGGGAAAGGGAAAGGGGGAAAAGGAATAAGGGAAAGTGAAATGTAGAAAAGGAACAAGGGAAAGGTGAACGGAGGTAGGTAAGGAAGAAACGGGAAAATGGGGGAAAGGAAAGAGAGAATATGGTAACAATGAAAATGGGAAAAGAAAAATGGAAAAAAGTAAAATGGTGAAAGGGGAAAAGAAGAACGAGTAAAAGGGAAAAGGGAAAGGTTAAATTTTCATTTAATCAGTATATATATATATATATATATATATATATATATATATATATACTCAAATTTAACAAAAGCGAAGCATTGCTGTGTCTACTAGCAGCTAAATATACAGAATTAATATAAAATTCTACACCAACATAATAGAAAAATATTTGAATTTTCAGAAAAAGATTCTTATTATATTTTCTACATAAAAATTACTTTTAATGCATTAAATAAGAAAGGGCTTCTTTAGTGTTCAACCTTTAGAGATAACAAGAAAAGTTTCGCTCATTTGTAAATCTACTAATAGTTTTTTTTATGATTTTCTTCATTCGATTAGACCATTTTAGATTTTTTTTACTTTTTTTTCTTCTTTTCCTCTTCATTCTATTGTTTCCAGTACTTTTTCATTCTTTCCGAGACTCCTTGTTTTTGATCTTTTGTAAATTTTATGGAGCTGTTCTTCGGTTTTTCCTTTTCATCTAATTTGAAATCCTCAATTGTTTTTCCAAATTCTATTCTATGTTTTTTTAGGTCTTGGTTTACTTCCCCCTGCCATCCTATTCTTGTTGTTCTGCCTTTGTAAAAGTTAAATAATTGTTTTGGAAATTTATTGTCACTATGACTAAAAAACCTCATTTTACTTCTTATTTCCGTTACCAAATTCTTTTATTTTTTGATAAATTTCTTTGTTAGATTTTAGCCTACAACCTACCTCTATTCTTTTGGATCCAAAGCCTACCGTACGATTATTTTTTTTTTAATTAAAACATTTCCTACTTTAAACTTTCTTAAACACTCGCTTGCACATAAGGTTTCTAGATTGTAGTGTCGTAGTTTAACTTTATAGTTAATTTGTTATTGTAAACATCCGCTGTCAAACGATACGCTGTTTTCATTTTACAATTTTTTCTTTTAATCTTTTTTTTAATAGTACAGTTGGTGTTACAATCTCTCCAAGATACTTAAATATATTTTAATGATCTCATGTAAGAATCTGTATTGTATTTTCAACTTATGATCTGTACTTGTAGTAAGATATGACGTATGACTGTGTGTGGGCGATCTCCCTCTACCTGATGGAATGCGTTATTAGCTATGCCAGGAAGGGTTGATAGCGAGGGGTAGAGGTTTAGTCTGTAATGCGCAGGTATACATACGCTCTTCCTAAAACCTAGCGGTAATTGTCAGCGACCCTGACACTGCTTCGGCGTCTGTAAAATGAACTACCCACCTCTACAAAAAAAGGAAGAAAAAAAAAAAATTAAATATGCATAGTTTGTGTATTCTTTGAACCTTTTCAAACAATTATTTCGTCTTTTCTGATATTATTTTTATCAATAATAATTTTTATAAGTAAAATTTTGAACTTTTTGGAAATGCTGAATTCTTTACAAAACTTATGATTATGTGGCACCAAATTATTTTTAACTTTATTCATTGATTTGTTTATGGAGGCAGATCTGTTTATAATTTAAAAAAAAAAATGTTAACAGATAAATTTCCGATGTCCGTGGCGGAATGGTAGCGTCTCAGCCCTTTATCACAAGATCCTGGGTTCGAATCCCGATTAGTTATGGCATTTTTACTTACAAAAAATGTTAATTTCCACATTCCCGTGTGCAAGTTTCTCTTTTAGCTTCTATGGCGAATAATTTCATCAACCCCAAAAAAACCAGCTGCCAAAATAAAACCAGCTGCCAAAATTCTAAACTTTTATGTATAACTTTCCACTGATCCTTGATGTTTTTCTACCCTTTTATTTTTGTTTTTTTTTTATTTATTGGGTACATAGATTTCTTTTATTTCTTCTTGTTTTATTACAGTTTATACTTTTATAATTTGCTTTATTGAAAATTTTCTTTTCTTTTTTCTTTTTTTTTTTGTTGTAATAAGGGTTTTAATTATAATGTTGTTAAAAAAATGAATAATTTGTAATATTTTAGTTCATGCATATCATTCTTTTATTAATTCTAATTTTTCTGTCTTCTTTTTAGTTTTAATTTTTGACTGTTTGTAATATTCAGAATGGGTTATAACGTAATCTGTATGGAGACACAGATTATACTTATGATTTTTTATTAAAATATAAAAACAATAACTTAGTAAATACTTAAGATATTTTTTTAATATTATTTTAGCTTAAATGGTATTATCACTCACGTAAGTTTAACGAATTATTATTTAGTTTTAGTTTTCCTCAAGCTGTTGACAGAGATAGTTGAAGTGGTTCAGATCAATAGAGGAAGTTAATGGATAAGCAGGTTGTCATAGGGTTAAGAAGTAACAAAGATTAAAAAAAAAGGGTTTACAAAAAAAATCAGATGATTTTCCCAACTGAAAAACCATTTGTGCTTCAATTATAATAAAATTTATACTTATTAATCAATTAAATTCATGAAAAAGTTGAAACCGAAACAAGAACCGAACCCAGAATATTAATATGAAACTGAAATGACGCTACGATTATACAAGATATAAATCCAAAATCAGCCTCAGAAAAATCACATACCATAAGGGAAAAAAATTATTACTAATACCACATTATTTTTTCTTTTATGTACGAGGGATATCTCTAAACTAAAGATCGCTAGGAAATTCCTCTTCTCTCCGTAAAACCTGTGTTGTTCATGGCCGTGCTAGTAATGTACACACTACATTGTTGTCTGTAAGTTGTCGCGTTGTTACGTGTGAGGAATCGATGTTGTCGCTGACTGTGAAATACGTGGAGTCAAACGTTTCTTAAAGCATCAAAGCATTAAGCCGGCTGAAATTAATACGCGGTTGGTTGCTGTGTACGGTTATAATGTAATTAATGAAAGAAACGTCCGAAAATGGTGTGAAATGAAGAATGTTCGGGGAGGCCCTCGATAATCAGCGAGGACTTGTTGAAAGGAGTCGATGATGAAATCAGAAAAGATCGTCGCTCAACGATTATCCAACCTCAGCTTTAAGAGCTGTTGTTGGTCGCGTTGTTCATGATCATTTAGGCTTCAGAATGGTTTGTGCATATTGAGTGCCGCACGTTTTAACTGAACGTCACAAAAAAGTCCGAATGTGATCTACTTTGGAAATTTTGATTACCGGCGATGAGTTTCGGTTCGGTTACCGGTGATGAAACATGGATTTCGTATTACGCCAGAGAGATAACGGGCAATCAAAAGTGAATGGCGTCATCCTCAATCACCAAATAGACCAACAAAGGTCAAGCCACAGCCATTTGAACGCAAACTGTTGGCCACAGTCTTTTGGAATCGGTTTGGCATACTGCCAGATGGAACGACTATAAATGCAGAAACTACTGCGAAACTCTACATAAGTTACAGTGCGCCACTCAACATCGGTAACGTGGGCGGCTGACCTACAGTGGGTGTCGTCCTGCTGTACAATAATGCACGTTCTCATATTGTGAGTCCGATACGTGATTTACTGATGGAAAATTTACGATCACCCACAATATAGTCCGAGGTTAGCTCCTTATTACCATCTGTTTGGGAAGTTGAAAGAATTTTTGAGTGGTAAGCAATTAAAGGGTGACGATGAACTTAAAAAAGCTGTTAATTAGGCTAAATGGACTGGCGGCAGAAGAATACAATGAGGGTATATTGAAGCTGGTGTATCGCTACGATAAACGTCTTAATTCATGTGACGATTATATAGACAAGAAGTATAAGGTACGTAGTTTAAGAGAAATAAAAAATAATATATTTATAAAGTTTTCAGAATAATTTTTTTTTACAATGAAACGGTCTTTACTTTAGAGATAACTTCTCGTATATGTTTAGAAATACATAAACGCTTTTTGTGACAAAAAATTTTAAATATCAGTGAGTGGTTGGAGAAGATTGTGTTAACCTACTATTACGAAATTCTATAAAGATTGGGAACAAAGTTTAAACAAGGAATTGTGTTTCAGTCGCCAAACATTTAACTTTTGGTGACAATATAAGAGGTTTGAATGTTTAGGCGTATCTACTGAATATGAAAGTAAGTTATGCTTTACCTAATCTAAAATTGCTCAAAATGTAGCATATTACACTATCCTTAGCATCGTCCCAGGATTTATAGATACCTTTGTACATTTTACCTCTTCTACCCGGAGAGAATTACTTTCAATAAACCATGAATTATTCTTAAAATTTTTATTAATACTAATACAAGCGTCCATCCGAATTCGGTTAAGTTAAAATGGAAAGAGACGCAATTAAAAGGAATGTGGATCACACATAGTAAATTTCTCGTTACATCTATTTTTGAACAAATATGATTCAAAAGTACATATTGACGTAGATATTTTTAAACATATATTTATTGATGTAGTTAATATATTCACCATTAGTTAATTTTTGTAGTGTATGTAGTAAAAAGTGTAATATGCGAATAATTATAGGGTACTATAAATTAATTAAAATAGGGTACATATAATCTTTTAGTATATAAAGGAAGCAACTAATTTTCTATGTTCTATTATCTGCCTAGGGCGTAACAAAGACCCAAATATTAATTACATTGCCATAAATTCCGAGAACTAATTATCGTAAGTCGTAACGGGTGCCATTAGATTTTCCATCAACTTTTCAAGTAAACTTTTGTTTAATGAATAATTAATTTTAAATTAAAATTATGTTAATTATTAGCATTCCTAATATCAAAATATAGAGGTTGAAATACAATAAATTATTCTATAGATATAAATCTCAGATGCCATAAACTAACAATTTCAAGTAACATGGTATGAGTCAGAAAGTTCTTCCAAATACACTGTAGTCACTCTAAAGAATAAAAAACATTCCATTTTAAAAGTTAACTAATTAGAAAAAGTGAGTAGTAAACTCGTTTTCCGTTCTGTTCTTTACTAAGCTGAATATATACGACACATTAATAAGGGAAGCTCATAAATGTTACATCACTATTCATTACAAGGAATGAATGTGTAATATACCCTCTAAAAAACGTAACTCTAAAAAGAATTTCATAAAGAAACACTGAGGCATGTAGTGTTGTTACTTATTATTAACTAATTAAATATTATTGAATTCTCAACATTAATAATTTTGTTTACATGTATAGGTGTGAAACTAAAAAATACTGCCTACAATATTTGCGTACAATTTTAGACTTTTATTATGCATATGACATTCAAAACTCATTCAGACAACATTTATATACCAGTTTGTGTATGTGTGTAGGTGGATAGCAGTGTGAATTGAATGTGAATCAAAAAAAAAATATATATATATATAACTGAAACATAATCTTCGTATTAATGTCGTATTTTTTTAAATTGTAGTAGATTTTATCTTATATAAAACAAATATACAAGTATATCTCGTATTGTTTTAATAATAATATAATATGGTGAATTAATTTAATTAAAAAAAAAAAACAAATAATAATACATTATAATACCGACTCATTGTAAAAATTGTACTCTCTATTTTTCAGTTTTAAATTTTTAATTAAATTTTTTTTTTAAATAAAATAGTAACATTTTCATAATTTTGGTTTACAAATGAAAACGGTTAAATTAAGAACAGGAAATAGATATGACTAAAAAGATATGACTAAATTAAGTGGACTAGAAATAAAGGAAGGGTAAATACTAAGAAAATTTAAAAATATGACAGCGTGAAAAATGAAGAAAGTTACGTGAATGGACAAAACAAACAAATATTCTTTCCTCATTTGGTGAAAAAAACAAAAAAAATTATAAATTGTTTCTAACAAAGGATCAGAGGTGAAATAGTGAAAGCAAGAATAGAAAAGAAATAAGGATTGAAATGCTTACAGATATTAAAAAGGGAAGCTAGAAGAAATGAAAAATGTTTTGCAGTGAAAATATTAAGACTATTCTGTTGCAACCAATCGTATTATGTATATACTAAAGAAGTAGAATTTACTAGTTTTTAATTCCATTATTAATGAAGGAAATAATGCATAATATCACACGCGCCCTCGCGCACGCGCAAATATATATATATAATATTTGTGTGTGGGTTACAAGTGAAATGCTAAACAAAGTGAATGAATGGAGAATGTGGAAAAATGTACAAAGACAAGAAGGTAAAAGAAAATATAGCAGAGTGAATAATGAACTAAAAAAGGAAACTGAAAAAGCTAAGGAAAAGTGGTTCGGGAAAAAATGTACACTGATAGAAAATTTTAAAAAAAGAAGGTAGATACGAGTTAATGTATAAAGAGGCATCAGAAATATTATTTAAAGCGAAACGGTGGAAAAAATGTATAAGATAGAGGCAAAGGATAGAAGATGTGAAGAATACATTGTGGATTTATATGCGTTAGGAGAAAAGCTGAAAGAAATAGATGTGGGATTGAAAGAAGAGTACAAAGTTCATATTCACTATATTAAAAAGTTAAATAAGACAACTTAAAATGGTGAAAAAAGGAAAAGCTGAGGGATGTGATGATTTACCAATTGAACTGCTCAGAGCAGTAGGAGAGTTGTTATTAATTACTAGATATATGCAATGGAATACTTGAAGAAGTTTAGTAGCCAAAGGATTTCTTGGATGCAACAATGGTACCAACAGAAAAGAAATGCAAAGAAATGTGAAGAACGTAGAATGATTAGCCTATTATCACATGCGGCTAAGGTTCTGTTAATGGTTCTAAATACATAAGATATACAATAAATTGGATGGCAGTATTGAGGAAGAACAGTATGGGTTTAGAAGAGGTGTTGGAACAAGAGATCCTATAGGGCTGCTAAGAGTAATAGGTGAGAGATACTTGGAAAAGAGGCAGAGAGTGTATGTTGCATTTGTCGACCTAGAGATAATGTTGCATTTGAAAAAGTTAGATGGAATAAATTACTGCTAATTTTGGAAAAGAAGGTAGTTAACTGGAAAGAGAGGCGCCTAATAAAAGCGCTGTGTTATAACCAGAAAATAAAACTGAGTTTAGGAGATCGAA